>NC_141037.1:56477500-56515000 GCF_052040795.2 Danio rerio | reverse complement strand
GTGCATCACAGAATTGCAAGTTACCTTTGCCAAGGGCACGGACACAACCTCATACTGTGACAGACAATTGCTTTAAGACTTGTTTCTGGAAACAGTCTAGATGATCCTTTTCTGCTTTGGTTTAGAGCACACAGCATCCATTTCTCCAAAAGATACCTGAAATACAGATTCATCCGAACACAGTACACGTTTCCACTGTGTGATGGTCCATCCCAGATGCCTCAGAGCCCAGAGAAGTACTTCTAGACACTGTTAACATAGGGCTTCCTTTTGGCACAGTACAGTTTTCACTGGCCTTAGTGGATGTAACTGTGTATTGTGCTACTTAAAGGTTTGCCAAAGTAGTCCTGAGCCCATGTGGTGATATCGCTCATAGATGAATCAGGATTCTTGATGCTGCTCCGCCTGAGGGGTTGGAGATCATGATTGTTCAGCTTAGGCTTGCACCCTCATCCTTTATGCACTGAAATTCCTCCAGATTGAAGATGTTCTGCACTGTTGAAGGTGAAATATCCAAATGTCTTCCTCTCTTTCTTTGTAGAAGAATGTTTTTTAACATTTCACTTTCTCACTTATTTGTTGGCAAACTGGCGATCTTCTGCCCATCTTTGCTCCTAAAGGACTGGACCTTTCTTGGATGCTGCATTTGTACCAAATAATAATTACAATCCCCTGTTGACATCACCTGATTCAAATCACGTCATTATTTAACCAATTTACCTGATTGCTAACCCGAAACTGCTCCTGTCACAGCTTTTTTGGAGTGTGTTCAGGTCTGAATGACAGGAAAGGAGGTATATTTACAAATGAAATGAAGCACAATAATAATAATAATAATAGTTCCTTACATTTATATAGCGCTTTTCTGGGCACTCAAAGCGCTTTCACACAATGGGGGATCTCCTCATCCACCACCAGTGTGCAGCATCCACCTGGATGACGCGATGGCAGCCATTTTGCGCCAGACCGCACACCACACACCAGCTGATTGGTGGAGAGAAGATAGAGATGAAACCAACTGGAATATGGGGATGGTTAGGAGGCCATGATGGACGGAGGCCAGTGGGCAGATTTGGCCAGGATGCCGGGGTTAAACCCCTACTCTTTTCGAAGGACATCCTGGGATTTTTAACGACCACAGAGAGTCGGGACCTCGGTTTAACATCTCATCCGAAAGACAGCACTCACTGAGCAGTATAGAGTCCCCGTCACTATACTGGGGCATTAGGAACCACACAGACCGCAGGTTGGGCGCCCCCTGCTGGCCTCACTAACACCACTTCCGGCAGCAACCTAGCTTTCCCATGTGGTCTCCCATCCAGATACTGACCGGGCGCAGCCCTGCTTAGCTTCAGTGGGCCACCATGTGAGAGTTGCAGAGAAATAGCTGCTGGAACAAAACATCAAATATTTTGTTTATATCACTTTCTTTATTTATTAGCATTTTCCATACTGTCCCAACTTTTTCTGATTTGGGTTTGTATTAAAATTAAGTTAAATCAACATAAAGATATTTGTTGGCTTGACTTATTGTTTTTTTTTTTAATCTGTTGTCCTAGAAATTCTGGATACACCTTCAATTTTTAGTTAAATCAAATGAACTTTTCTAGTCATCTCAACTTACATCAATCAAAGCAATTAAAAACATCCAAAGTTTCCATAACTGATAAAAAACGTTGACACCTGATTAACTTGTTAAATCAACATAAACACATTTGTTTTCATGACTTTTTGTCATTACATTTTTTACAGTGGCAGGAGGGTTAAAGCATCGTGTGTAAATCAAAGGAAGTCAAATAAATAAGCAGTCTATTGTGGCTCTAATTGCCCGGGGGTCAAGTTACAGATCTTGTTTCGCATCTGCTCTTTCAAACGGCAGCGTTCAAAGCCTCGTTCACCTGTCTGTGAGAAAGAAAAAAAAAAAACATCCACAGAGGATCTCTGAGAAGAGCGAGGCGGAGGCTGGCTGAACGCATTTACCAGCACATACTGACAAACACACATTTAAAGGGATAGTTCACCTGAAAATGACAATTAACACTGTTTACTCACCCTCGAGTGGTTCCAAACATTTATGAGTTTCTTTCTTCTGTTGAACACAACCCTACTGAAAAATCCAGCTTAAACCAGCCTAAGCTGGTTGGCTGGTTTTAGCTTGTCGACCAGGCTGGTTTTAGAGGGGGTTTGGCCACTTCCAGGCTGGTTTCCAGCCATTTCCAGCCTGGTCTTAGCTGGTCAGGCTGGGAGATGACCAGCTAAAACCAGCTGGACCAGCCTAGCCAAGCTGGGAGTCTTGCCAAAACCAGCTATATCCAGCTCAAACCAGGCTGGTCAAGCTGGTTTTAGCTGGATTTGGCTGGTCATTTTCCAGCCTGACCAGCTAAGACCAGGCTGGAAATGGCTGGAAACCAGCCTGGAAATAGTCAAAACCCCTCTAAAACCAGCCTGCTCAACCAGCCAACCAGCCTAGGCTGGTTTAAGCTGGATTTTTCAGCAGGGAAAAGAAGATTTTTAGAAGAAAGATTAAAAAAACAACGCAGGAACACAAACTCTATTGAACTTAATGGTTGGTTTTCAGCTTTCTTCAAAATATCTACTTTTGTGTCTAAACAAATACAGAAACCCATAGTTTAAAACAAGTGAAGGAGGCGAGGGTAAATGATGTCAAATTCAGTCAAAATTCTGATCGAAAAATTCCATAAATAGGAATTTACAAACACAATTGCAAATGAACTGCTCTTAATGTCTAAGTTGTGCAATAGCTGCGATCTCTGCTGTGTCAGTACAGCGGGGAAAATAAGTACTGAACATGTCACCATTTATTTCAGAAAACATATTTCTAAAGATGTAGTTGACTTAAAATTTCCCCAGTTATGCAAAATAAAATGAAGTGACGCTGGAAAAAATTATAGAACACATGAAAGACGGGAGGTGTAGAAAATGCAGGGAAAGCCCAGACAGCAGCTGAAATATCTCAGTGGTTCTTCAGCACCCTCTGCCCTTCCTCAGTATACATGAAAATCAGCTGCTTCAGTCCAACATCTGCATTAGCAGGAGGATAAAGATGAAACCAGGGTAGACGTTTCTGTAAGACAATAAGCCAAAACAGTCAATGAGACTCATAGTCATAGATGCTTTCTAAGAAAGAAAATCTAGCAGTAGAATGGCCCAGCCAATCACCTGATCCGAATCCAATATAAAATACAAAATAAAGCTCAGATTTAATAGACGAGACCCACAGAAGCATCCAAATTTTACACACACTTGAAGACTGTTTAAAAATGCACTGCAGCTGGGCTGAAAATACACTTTATCTCAACTTATAAAGTTGACAAATAAAATAACAACAAATAAATAATTTAAATGTACTTTAAATAAAATACACTTTTAATTGTACTTAAAGTATGTCCATTTAACACAACTAAGTATGTTACAACACATTTCAAATAACTTAAAATTAATCTTAAGTAAATATAAAATATCAATTAATATGCTTGAAGTTTTTCCAAAATAACACATTTAATATCTACAAAGTGTAGTACAAATAAAATATGATAATTACATCTAAAAAAGTACAACTTAAGTATTTTCTTTTCACCTGGCAGAGCTGACAATTTTTACCTGAAGGTGAAAAAAATCTATAATTTGTTTTTGGCAAACAATGAATTATCAAATATGCGTTAAATAAGAATCTGGAAAAAAACATAGCTGTTTATAAAGAGTGTATCTGCAATTCTAGAAAAACACCACAGTAAAACACCATTCAAGAGTTCACACTTGGCTGATGATTGGTTATAAAGCTTGTTTGGCATGCTGTCCCAGGAGAGAGCCCTGAGCTCATAAGATCCTCGAGCCCGGGGCTCCCTCCCGTTTGCAAGGCGAAAGGGGAGTTGAGCTCAGGTAGATCTGGAGAACTCCCCTGCTGTAGTAGCTAATGAACAGATAGTGATTGCTGTTAAGAGATAACTACTTACTAGGAGCATGACTATGGTGTCAATTTGAATTAGTCAATTACCCTAAGTTGCATGTTTTTGGACAGAGGGAGGAACCCGGAGGAAACCCATGTGAGCATTGGGAAAATGTGTAAACTCCGCACAGAAACGTCGGCTGGCATGGTAAGGACTAGAATCAGTGACGTTCTTGCTTTGCTAACCACTGGGCCACCATGCCACCCATCTAGAAAAGGAGGAGGAGTAGGGGTGGAAGGGGGGATTCTTCAAAACAAAGATGGCTGTGATTTGGAGCTTAGGGTATTTATAGTGGTTTAGCAATAGTCTAATTGGTGAATCCTTAATTGAATAGTGCGGGACCGTCTGCAAGCAATCCTAAGCATGTGATCCTCTGGAAATTAGTTCATAAATAAACTTCACTTATGTTCCACAAGAATGGAAAGAAGCGGTGAGTAAATAGACAGAAATGTCCATTAGTGTTTTTGGGAACATGCTTAAAATGCCTTGAAAACAGGAGTTTCTGACTGCAGGTTGTTGACTTTCTGAAGCGCCACGGGCAGAGACTTCAAACACGAGAGGAGCACACCTGTTTGAAGGGTTAAGAGGGATGATGGGAAATAAGTAGAGAGCAGTGGACAGTCACCAGCGGGGATATCCGAGGGCCATCTTTTCATTAGTTGTACCTAATGAAACTGCACAACAACAGGGAAAGGAACCCCACCGCTGAGACCGGCTGCGAAATTACATTGGAAACAAAAGGCCTTTACATCTTCACATCAAAGTGTTTCCAGTGAAAGAGAGATGACAGGTCGTTTAGAGCAATCAGAAACGAGCGCAAGCTACCATAAGGCGATCAACTGCCACCAGATCAATCTTGAAAGATCATTAATGTTTTATATATACACACTACATGTCACAAGTATGTGAACAGACCTTGTAATTAGCGCGTCTGGAGTCTTCCCGACAAACCCCTACGCCGACAGGTGCACAGACTACACAATGGAGAGCTCTCCTGCATCTGAGATCTGAGAACGGTCCCGAACATGGGTTTCAGGAATAAGTTCAGTCACTCAGCTGCTTTGTAAAAAGTTTGCAAAAAAAATCCCAATTGTGAATTAGCTGCACTTCCGTTAAGTTGTTAAAGTCTCTGACTGTAGTATTAGTAATCTAGCAACTAAAAGTAAACAATGGATTTGCTTCTCATGAGATACAGTAAAGTCTAGGGGCCAGAATAATTAAATAGAAAATTAGCAAGATAATACCAAACTCTTAATAAAACATATGTAGTAAAATCAGAAGTAAAACTATCTGCTAAATCATAATTTAACGTAAGAACAAAATTTAGACATTGTTTTTCTTTTATTTTGATACAGTTCTATTTGATGAAATGCATATGTGAGGGTAAAAAAATGTCAGAGCGGAGTAAAGCAAACTGATCAATCAGAGGAGAGGAGAGACAACTAACCAATTAGAGAGCAATGTCACAAACTGACCAACCAGAGCAAAGTAGAGATAACTTGACCAATCAGCGTAGAGTAAAGCAAGCCAACCAATCAGAGTCGAGTGGAGTAAACTGACCAATCAGAGTAGAGTGAAGCAAGCCGACCAATCAGAGTCGAGTGGAGTAAACTGACCAATCAGAGAAGAGTGGAGCAAACTGACCAATCAGAACTGGGTAAAGCAAACTGAGCAATCATAATAGAGTTGTGCAAACAGACCAATCGCAGCAGGGTAAAGCAAACTGACCAATCAGAGCAGACCAAATCGATTAATTAGAAAAGAATAGAGAAAACCTATCAATCAGAGAAGAGTGGAGCAAACTGGCCAATCAGAACAGAGAACAGTAAAAAACACCGACCAATCAGAGTAGAATTAAGCAAACAGACCAATCAGAACAGGGTAAAGCAAACTGACCAGTCAGAGCAGACCAAATTGACCAATTAGAGCAGAATAGAGAAAACTTATCAATCAAAGTAGAGTGGAGCAAACTGGCCAATCAGAACAGGGTAAAGCAAACTGAACAATCATAATAGTGTTGTGCAAACAGACCAATCAAAGCAGGGTAAAGCAAACTGACCAATCAGAGCAGATCAAATTGACCAATTAGAAAAGAATAGAGAAAACCTATTAATCAGTGAAGAGTGGAGCAAACTGACCAATCAGAACAGAGAACAGTAGAAAACACCGACCAATCAGAGTAGAATTAAGCAAACAGACCAATCAGAACAGGGTAAAGCAAACTGACCAATCAGAGCAGACCAAATTGACCAATTAGAGCAGAATAGAGAATACTTATCAGTCAAAGCAGAGTGGAGCAAACTGGCCAATCAGAACAGGGTAAAGCAAACTGAACAATCATAATAGAGTTGTGCGAACAGACCAATCGCAGCAGGTTGAACCAAACTGACCAATCAGAGCAGACCAAATTGACCAATTAGAAAAGAATAGAGAAAACCTATCAATCAGAGAAGAGTGGAGCAAACTGACCAATCAGAACAGAGTAAAAAACATTGACCAATCAGAGTAGAATTAAGCAAACAGACCAATCAGAACAGGGTAAAGCAAACTGACCAATCAGAGCAGACCAAATTGACCAATTAGAGCAGAATAGAGAATACTCATGAATCAGAGTAGAGTGGAGCAAACTGGCCAATCAGAACAGGGTAAAGCAAACTGAACAATCATAATAGTGTTGTGCAAACAGACCAATCAAAGCAGGGTAAAGCAAACTGACCAGTCAGAGCAGACCAATTTCACCAAGTAGAACATAATAGAGAAAACCTATCAATCAGTGAAGAGTGGTGCAAACTGACCAATCAGAACAAAGTAGAAAACACTGACCAATCAGAGTAGAATTAAGCAAACAGACCAATCAGAACAGGCTAAAGCAAACTGACCAATCAGAGCAGCGTAGAGCCAACTGACCGATCAGAGCAGCGTAGCTTTAGAGACACTGATTCCCTAATCAATCCATTTCAGCCACTGGAAGAAAAGAGCTGATGATGCCAAGAGAAAATGAAAGTGCTTGTGATCTCAGGAAACAGATCTAAAATGGAAACTAACCTATTATAAAATGAAGCAGGTTTAGATATTTGTTTGTCGTTCTCTAGCAGTAGTATCTAGATCTCAGACTCCGGAGCAAAGGCCCAGACCGAGACTGTGCCATGAATAACCCTGCATTTGTAATAAAGATGCAAAGCAGCCTCGTCTAGTGTATCAGCCGCTTTCTCTCGCTCCGTACACTCGGGGCCACGGATGAATACAGCACAGTGAACGCAGGAGGGAAACAAGAGGATCTGACCTCCACCTGCACTGACATCAGCCGCTATTAGCCAACTGATCCTCCATCAAAACAACACACACATAAACACACACATCTTACAGCAGCGCACGACGAAACAGCTCTGAGCTGAGGACCGCACAGAGAGAACAACACAAAACATATATACAGTCAAACGCCGAAATCAGTTTATAACCCGGTTTATAAGTAATGCGCTACAAAAGTAATGTATTACAGTAACGTATTCCTTTTCTTGTAACGCAGTAGTGTTAAGCCTGGTTTATACTTCCGCTTTAAGTGATCGGCGTGACCCATGACGCATGCAACGCGCGTAGCTGTGTATTCATACTTCTGCTGCTGTTTCTATTGTTCTGCAATAACACCTCCGAAATGCTAGTTGGCAGTGAGCATAGATATATACACTAGATATCGCATAGGGACCCTGAGCATGCGTCAATAGCACCGCCACATTGGTACAGTGCTCCCAGGACAAACGTCATTCAACCGCACTAGTCAAGACAGTGTTATTCTGTGAAGATGCGGGACTTTAGCACTGTATACGGGTGTAGTAACGAGCAAACAAAGAAAACAAAGCACAAAGGCAGAACATTTCATAGGTAATATTATGTTTTTTTCTGTTTTTGTATGTTCTGAACTTTTGTGCTAATCAGGTCACGTTATTGATGATAACAGTCACTTACTGCATTCACCATACGGCAAAGCAGCTCCAACTCGCACTAAACACTCGGCTTATGCTAGTTTTGTTGAATAAAATCAGCAAACAATGCAAAAGAAATATGACAACGAGATGCTGCGCTGCCAGAAACTTGTATTATTGTCGGCTAACGTTAGTGAAAGAGTCGTTCGGGGGATTCATTCACAAACGAATCGCTCTCTCCGTCAGTATGAGAAGTGAAAGCAGGAGAGGAGCTGTGTTTCAGGACACGGATTAGATTAAATTTAACAGGGAGGGTGAATAGTACATTTCTGTACACACAAACACAAGCTTTATGTCAGGAATGCCCGTGCGGTCACTGATCCATCAATGTAGAAAAGTGATGTAAAATTATAATTTTCGTAATTAGAAAAAAAAATTGCATACTAACATCCAGGAAAACTCCCGATCACAGATATATGTGTATATGTGTATATCTCTGGCTTTGGATGGCCACAGTCATCCGATGTACCTTGGTCCCGCATTCATTTCAAAGGAGCGCTACCCTGTAGCAAGATTCTACTTAATAGCGGCGCAATTGACGCATTCCGTCCAATAGACAACAATAGGCCAGGCGACATCTAGTGTATATATTTATGGGCAGTGAGGTATTATTGTTCCTCTGTGTCGAGTTTCTTTGCTGGTGTTTTGTTTTTTCTGAACAATGTACCTTTCCTTAATGTACAAGTGGCTCAAACTCGCTCATTTTGAGGCTGGAACCGGCGGATGTGCAACAACTTTAACCATGAGGTAAACACAAAACAAAACTTTCCATCCGGAGCTCCTTCAGGGGACTCCACACTGGTAAACACTTCCTCAATCAAGCTCACTCGGCTCTCGGTCCTGCCCACACTCGTCAGCGCTACCAAGCCGGCCAATCACAGAGCTTGTGCTACGCGTTATTGTGACGTGTAGTTACATTTTTTGAGAGGTGCACGTCAGCGACACAGACGGCCACGTTGACGGTTATGCGTCCATGCGTAGGCCATGTCGTAGCATATGCGTGCGCTAACCGCAGAAGTATAAATCAGTCTTAAGGCAGTGTTTCTCAACTGGTGAGTCACCACCAAAAGTGGGTCGCAGGAACATTTTCAGTAGGTCGCGGAGTGTGTGGTCAAAAATATATATTTTTGTAACTTATTTTGCTTATACCAGACTTTTATTTTGAAATGCGCATGCGAAAACTGTACTGTTTGACATGTGAAATTTTGAAGCGCAAGTACGACCCTGAATATGTATGAGTAAGTATGTATTTACGTATATTGATGACAAAAAAGGCTTAAAATCTCAGTGTCTTATGTAGTGAGGTGCTCTAACAAGAGCACATTTAGAAACCAAACATTTGTCCTTTTAACTTGGTAATATTTCTATAATTTGAGACGTTTTGTTAAATATGAGGTGACAGCACTACCTACTGTGCCACTGCACTCTGTAAAACATATGCTGGAGAAGATGTTGGTTCATTCTGCTGTGGCAATCCCTGATGAAAAAAACTGACTAAGCCGAAGATAAATGAATGAATGAATTTGCTTCAAGGCAGTGGGCGGAGCTAAAGTCCTCCTCCGCTTTGTTTAAACACAACAGTTCTGAAACTGAATTAATGTGAGCAGAAGCTTTAACAGAAGCAGATACAATCATGCAACAACCTCAGAGCTCACACAGCAGCTCAGGGTAAAACCAACAAGTTCAGTTCCACTATAAGCAGCTTAACGGTGTGATTATGAGCGATGTTATCTTGACGGTGGCTGCATGATCTGTGGATCTGCTCCACGAGCACTTGGAAAAGCTCTTTCTGTGCCCTGAGCCACTTCAAAATGAAATTCCTGCCGTCCCTCATCTGTGTGTGTGTGTGTGTGTGTGTGTGTGTGTGTGTGTGTGTGTGTGTGTGTGTGAGTGTGTGTGTGTGTGTACAGTCTTCAAAGAGAGCGTGGCGAGCCTTTTCCTTCAGGCTCAGGTAATCTGACTACAGCCACGAAAAGACTCAAGACAAATGTTGTTTTTCCTCTTCAGAGATTTGATGTGATGCTGCGTCTTTTACACCTTTATTATCGCTGTCGATGGGTTATTTCATTCGTATAGATTTTAAATTCTACTAGCGAAACATCATATAACTGCAGGACCAAATCAAATAACAATATTCAAGTGTAATGGGCTATTCTCTTAGGTCATATAAAAAAAAAACTAGTCAGTATGACCATTACATCCTGATGTCATTTGTAAACCATATTCACAAAACAAAATACAGGCGACGCAGTGGCGCAGTAGGTAGTGCCGTCGCCTCACAGCAAGAAGGTCGCTGGTTCGAGCCTCGGCTGGGTCAGTTGGTGTTTCTGTGTGGAGTTTGCATGTTCTCCCTGCATTCCCGTGGGTTTTCTCCGGGTGCTCCGGTTTCCCCCACAGTACAAAGACATGCGGTACAGGTGAATTTGGTAGGCTAAATTGGGTATGAGTGTGTGTGGATGTTTCCCAGAGATGGGTTTGCAGCTGAAAGGGCATCCGCTGGGTAAAACATATGCTGGGTAAGTTGGTGGTTCATTCCGCTGTGGCGACCCCGGATTAATAAAGGGACTAAGCTGAAAAGAGAATGAATGAATGACTTTAATACAGAGTAATCCTTAATCCAAAACATTTAATGTACGTGATTAATTTTTGTTGTTAATTGACTTGTATATTTTTGTATGTATACCTTTGCATTCCCCTGTTTAATCAATAATAATAATAATAAAGAAAATACACTGTTTTTATCTATGACTTGGGCAGTATTTTAGAGAGTGTTGGGTAAATTACTTTAAAAATGAAATCATTCATTACTGAATACTAATTAAACTTGTATTTAATTTACATTTCTAATTACTTTGTCTGAAAGGTAATTTAGTTACTAGGTTAGTACTATAACTTGATTCAATACAAATAAATCCAAATAAATCATAAACGCACAGGCAGAAAATAAACTCTTAATTGTTAAAAATCTGAATCGGACATTACCTTTTAGTTTTGTTTAAAAAAAATAACAATTACATTTTAAGAACGGGTGTCAAAAAGTCAAACGGTTTTGAGGTATTTATGTCACATTTCTTACATATTGACATTTTTCTAAAACAGTGGTTCTCAAACTGTGGTACGTGTACCACTAGTGGTACGCGGGCTTCCTTCTAGTGGTACGCGGAGGAATTAAATATGGCATGTACATGCTACATATATTTCAAAATTTATCAAAAATGATGTATATAGTATGCCATATATGACATATAACTTATATTTCTGAGGTAATCTGCCACATTTTTAACTGTGCAGAGTTGTAGCTGCTTTACTGGGCCTACTACGCTACTGTATTTCAATACTGCTCATTTTGGTGGTACTTGGAGAGACAATTTTTTTCTGAGGTGGTACTTGATGAAAAAAATTTGAGAACCACTGTTCTAAAACATTTAAATGCTTCTTAAACGTGTAAAAATAAATCTAAATTTAAAATATAAATATGTCCATTATATTTTTGTTATTGTGCAAAAATCTGAAAAAAATGTATACTTGTGTGTGTGTGTGTGTGTGTGTGTGTGTGTGTGTGTGTGTGTGTGTGTGTGTGTGTGTGTGTGTGTGTGTGTGTGTGTGTGTAATTGAAGTCAGAATTATTAGCCCCCCTTTGAATCTTTTTTTAGTCTTCAAATATTTCCCAAATTATGTTTAACAGAGCTAGGAAAGTTTCACGGTACGTCTGATACTGTTTTTTCTTCTGGAGAAAGTCTTATTTGTTTTATTTTGGCTAGAATAAAATCAGTTTCTAATTTTTTTAAACACCACACTGCAAAAAAATGCATTATTATTTAGATTTTTTTGCCTAGTCCAAATAAAAGTTCTTAAATCAAAAAGCATTTTCTAGACAAGCAAAACATATTGTCTTGTTTTAAGAAATAATAAGCCAAAATGAGGTGAGTTTTTTCCTTAAATCAAGCAAAATAATCTGCCAATGGGGCAAGCAAAATAATCTTGTTTTTCGATTTGTGATAAGATTATTTTGCTTGCCCCATTGGCAGATTATTTTGCTTGATTTGAGGAAAAACTTACCTCATTTTGGCATATTATTTCTTAAAACAAGACAATATGTTTTGCTTGTCTAGAAAATGCTTCTTGATTTAAGAACTTTTAGATATTTGGACTAAAAACAAGGCAAAAAATCTAAAAAAGAAAAGCATTTTTTTTGCAGTGCATTTTAAGGTCTTACAGTTTGACCTGATATAACTCACAAAACGTCATCTACAATGGTAGAGGTACTAAACAAAATATTATCTTGATTTTTTTTTTTTACTTTCTTACCTCAGAATTCGATTTTCTGCTGTAGTTTCTGGAGAGATTGCAAGACTGACTGGAAAATCTCCACATGCGATTGATAAGAAAACCTGAAGAAACTAAAAAATGTCGCATGACCCCTATATTATCCCTGATTCATGGAATTGGTAATGTTACAACTCTCCATGTGTTTTAACTATACCCGGTCTAAAAGAAAAATGAATAAATGAATAAAAAAAACTATACCCGGTCTCCCCTAGGTATAAAAAAACAGTTTCAGGAGAATATAATTATTAATATAGATCTTCAAACCCCT
Organism: Danio rerio; assembly: GCF_052040795.2. Classification (NCBI taxonomy): domain Eukaryota; kingdom Metazoa; phylum Chordata; class Actinopteri; order Cypriniformes; family Danionidae; genus Danio; species Danio rerio. The sequence continues at coordinate 56,502,455 of NC_141037.1, read as the reverse complement.
TATTATGCAGATTCCCATTGGAAAGATTGGCTGTTAACATGCTGAGTAACAACTATAATCTTTCTTTGTTCTATGTAGACTGAATGATATGTGGCTGCGCCTTAAAGGGAAAGTTCAGCCCAGAATGAAAATGGCCTCATCCTTTATTTATTAACATTGGTGTGTTTTTTACACCTTTTTTTTAAATCCTCTTTTAAAAGTCTCCAAAAATAATTCCACTTTAACCTTTCATCGTGTTTTTCACTCTTAATGAGGCTATTTAACCCTGTAGTCACGATTCAGTCGAAGTTATGACGGGAATCTCTCAGCAGTAAGTCCGTATTTGATCAATTCCCACCCCTAAAAGCGAAAAGTGTTTAACAAAGTAGAGAAAGATGACCGGACAGTGATGCCAAGCGCCTGACAGTTCAAAGGGCTTCCGTTGGGTTATCGCAGTAAATGAGTGATTTAGAGGCTGTCAGGCGTCAGTATTCAGTCTGCTTGATGGCGACTCAGCGGCTCACCTTTGATTTGTGGCCGTGTCGCCATGCAGACGCGCGCAGGTGTCGCTCCAGTCCGCGCGCGTCACGCAGTCTAGACGCTATTGTTGGGCTGTGAAATCCGCTGCTGGCTCTTCTGTTCTGGAATTGACCAGCACGTTTATATTGTGAGCCTATTAGCAGCTACAATCAGTACAGTTAATAGCACAGACTTCTAGTGTAGACATATTTAGGCCTATTGGCAAAGTAACGATTAATTAATGAATCTACTCTTTCATTAAAAGCTAATTTCATTTTCATACTTTTTACTAATGTACATCCAGATAATATATATTTATATTTATTTTTTTACAGCCAAGTTACATTATTCACAAGATTAAATGTGTATATTTTGAGTGAAGAATATATATACATTTATTTCCCCCCAATTTCTGCTTAACAGAGATATTTTTAACACATTTCTAAACATAATAGTTTTAATAACTAATTTCTAATATCTGACTTATTTTCTCTTTGCCATGAGTAAATAATAATAAAAAAAAATTGACGATATTTTTCAAGAAACTTCTATACAGCTTAAAGTGACATTTAAAGGCTTAACTAGGTTAATTAGGTTAACTAGGCAGGTTAGGGTAATTAGGCAAGTTATTGTATAAAGATGGTTTGTTCTGTAGACTATCGAAACAAAAATTAGCTTAAAGCGGCTAATAATTTTGACTTCAAAATGGTGTTTAAAAAATTTAAAACTGCTTTTATTCTAGCCGAAATGAAACAAATAAGACTTTCTCCAGAAGAAAAAATATTATCAGACATACTGTGAATATTTCCTTGCTTTGTTAAACATCATTTGGGAAATATTTAAAAAAGAAAAAAAATCAAAGGGGGGCTAATAATTATGACTTCAACTGAATGTATGTATGAAGAGTTTAAATGCAAAAACCTTTAAAATGCCATGTGAAATGTTCTTCTAAAATGAGCATTTTTCTCAGTCTCTTTTGTTTATATGCTGTTTTTTGACTTTAAAGGCAATGAAAATAACCGATTCATCACCATAACAGTAAAACATCTGAAACGACACAGGAAAAAAATAGCAAAATGCTCATTTTAGACGGCCATTTCTGATGCCATTTAGAAACTTTTGCATCTGAACTCTTCATATAATGTTAGTGTATTTAGTAACATGAACACACTTTGAACAATACATTTATTACATACAATATTTGCAGTGAAGTCCTGTATTGTTATTTCATGCTAACTCACAGTGCATGGAGAAATGTTAGCAAGCATGAATTTGGATTTCAATAATGCATCAGTACTAATGCAACCGTATTGTAAAGTGTCACCAATAACATTAGTTTCTTGATGAAATTGACTAACACAAATTACAATATTTATAGTGATAATTAAACATTTTAAAGCACTTTATATTTAATTGTTATAGATATCTGTTTACATATTTGAACATTGATCCATGCAGGAGAAAAATCACTTATATTTGTAAGAAATATTTAGTGCTGTCAAAAGATTAACGGTGATTAAGCTCATCCAAAATAAAAGCTTGTATTTGAATATATGCCATTAACAATTTTTGTAAATTACACAGTATTTAACTGTAAACTGAACTGTGTTTCACTGTAGGACATTTATGCAGTATGTTACTGTATTTTAAAGTTGCATTGTGACAAAACTGTGTATTTTACAGCAAAGATGTACATAAAACTCAGTAAAATGGTGCTGTAAATGTAAATACAGTATTTGTCCAGTAATTGATTTACAGTACGTTACTGGCAAACTGCTGTCAGTAAGTTACTGTGAATTCTACAGGAAATTGTTAACAGTCTATACATGCATATACAGTTAAAGTCAGAATTATTCGCCCCCTTTGAATTTGCTTTTCTTTTTTAAGTATTTCCCTAATGATGTTTAACAGAGCAAAGAAATTTTCACAGCATGTCTGATAATTTTTTTTCTTCTAGAGAAAGTTTTATTTGTTTTATTTCGACTAGAATAAAAGCAGTTTTAAATTTTTTAAATCTTTTAATTTATAGTAGTCTATTTCTTAAGAAATGTATATGAACTAAATAAGACATGAGCCTGTAGATTAGAAGATTTCTGCTGTGGTTTGAATGTGTCAAATTGTAAAAGTAGATATTTAAGAAAATAAATAAATAAATAAATAAACAATATCCTATGTAATAATAATAAATATTATTATTATAGGCGTGTTCACCTTTAATTTGATAGGACGGTGAAGGACAGACAGGAAAGCATTGGGAGCAGAGAGAGGGGAAGGATCGGCATGGGACCTCGAGCCTGTGGACATGAGCATCTTTGTGCTATTTGTCGGCACACTTAACCACTAGGCTATTGGCACCGACAATAATTATTTTTAATAAATAGGATTTTTTTTTATTTCTTAATACATAGCCTACTGTAAATCAAGCCTACAAAAATGAACGATTTATATATGAGATTAGAATACGTGTTAGGTAAGGGATTTTATATGGAATATTCTCAAAAATATTTGTAAAGGAAACATATACAGGTTCTAAATGTGTCGTTTACATATACTTCAAATAATATGGAAAGCGAGGGCATGCTTTTACAAAAACTAATATTGGATTTTTTTTTAATGCGTGTCAAAATCGATGTTTTTTTTCTTTTTCTAAAGTAGTTACTCCACCCCGTTTAGAGCGTCATTATCAGCCTGATGTCACAAGAAAACATAAGTATTTTACATTTTGCCAGTTTAGTGGCTAATTCGTACGAGTTCAGTCAGACGAATTTGTACGATTTTAAAAAGGAGGCGTGGCAACTAACCCCAACTGTCATTGGGGGATGAGCAAATCGTATTAAATTGTACGAATTAGATCGTACGAATTCATACGAATTAGCCACTAAATACAAAAGTTACGAATTGTCGTGAGATTGTGATGTCATTATAGAGGTTTAACGTCATAACTAACGTGGTTCAAACGACAGATCTGCGACAGAGAAACTACAATTTTGTATTGCACTCGTCACTACATCGTTCTTTTCCCAAATGATGCATCGTACTATTGATCATTCAGCCGCGAGTTATGTCGTTGTTTGAAAATCGCACCCCAACACAGTTTTGTTTATAGAAATTCAAAACCTATGTCTTAAAATGAACTATAATAAATGCAAATAACTGTGAACTGTATCTGTGTGTGAGCGAATAACAAATACCATCTTTTTATTCATCTCACATCGCTTTTGGAATGTTTCACAATTTATTAAAAAAAAAACAAAGTTATTTTTGGGAACTTGTAAATCACATGCTGATGCAAAACAGTAATGCACATCAATACATATCTGATTCCTTGAACTGATATAGCAGGAAAATCAGTTTCCTAGGACTTCACACAGTGCTCTAATTTAAGTACAAAACGATGTATTCTGATCAATAAGGGGGTCGCTTGGCTATGTGTTTCTATTTTGGCGAACGTATAGTGTATTAAACAAATAAATACTAGCAGTAAATAAACTTTTAGTGGCTTTCTAATTATTCTAGCTCATAGAAATACAGAGCTAGATCAGTCAAAAATTATACATTTACATAATAAAATTCAAACATGCACAGCACAATTCACATTTACAAAATCCAATTTGTAAACACAATTTGTAAATTCACAAGTAAAAATCAAATGAATTTGCACATTTTTGAATCGTATTTTGAATTTACAATTTGGATTTGTCTATTTTTAAATCGTGTTTTGAATTTATGAATTGGATTTATGTATTTACGAATCGCGTTTTGAATTTACAAATTAAATTTGTGTATTTATAAATAGTGTTTGAATTTCCGAGTTAGATTTGTGTATTTACAAATTGTGTTTTGAATTTTCAAATTGGATTTGTGTATTTACGAATCGCATTTTGAATTTAATTTGTGTATTTACAAATAGTGTTTTGAATTTGCGAATTGCATTTGTGTATTTACAAATTGTGTTTTGAATTTACGAATCGCGTTTTGAATTTACGAATTGGATTTGTATATTTACAAATCGTGTTTTGAATTTACGAATTGAATTTGTGTATTTTTTAATCTTGTTTTGAATTTACGAATTGGATTTTTGTATTTAAGAATCACGTTTTGAATTTACAAATTGAATTTGTGTATTTACGAATCACGTTTTGAATTTACGAATTTAATTTGTGCATTTACGAATCGTGTTTTGAATTCACGAATTGGATTTGTGTATTTTCAAATTGTATTGACTTTACAAATTGGATTTGTGTATTTACAAATGGCATTTTGAATTTACGAATTGAATTTGAGCATTTTTTAATTTTGTTTTGAATTTACTAATTGGATTTGTGTATTTTCAAATTGTATTGACTTTACAAATTGGATTTGTGTATTTACAAATGGCATTTTGAATTTACGAATTGAATTTGAGCATTTTTTAATTTTGTTTTGAATTTACTAATTGGATTTGTGTATTTACGAATTGTGTTTTGAATTCACGAATTGGATTTTGTAAATGATAATTTTGTTGTGAGCGTATGAAATTTATTTTGTAAATGTATAATTTTTGAGACTGATCTGGCTCCATATAGAAAAAACCTTATACAGTCTGATATACATTATGGAAAGCTGAATTATATAATTCAAATAAGGACACTTTCATTTTATTTATTTTTTACTACACCGATATAAATATATATTTATATATATATACTTTCTGTCAAAATATATGATCGATCAGACAAGAAATGACAAACACAAGTTATAAATAAGTGTCCACGTGTGGATGTTTTTGTGGTAAGAGTCTCCGTTTAGCGGCAGCCACACCCCTCGACCACCATCTCCTGATAGTTTTTCAGCACCACCCTGTCCGTTTCGTCCAGGTAAAGCATGGAGATTGCGCTGAGCTCAGTGGGCACGCAGCAGGCTTTGGGGATATTGGTGTTCACCGAGTTCACCAGTGTCTGTACGATAGCGTGATTGGTGGAGTTGAGATGATCGGCTAATGGAAAGGGACACTCTCCATGACAGTAATACGCCTGATATCCAGGCGGTGCCACAATCCAGTCGTTCCAGCCTACGTCGCTGAAATCCACATACAGCGCATGTCTCCGGCAGTTACGATTACGCTTTCGACCTCTTTGTTTAGGGCTGCGTTTCGCTCGCCGAGTCAGCGGGTGACTTTTGCCGTCATGTCCGAATGTGACCAGCAGGGGGCGTAGCTGGTCCCACTCTTCATTCGGAAGAGGATGCACGGAGCGACTTACACGAACATGTCGTCCCTTTTGAACTGGGTTTCGCTTCATTTGTACAACCTCCACAGCAAGGCCATGATTAGAGCGTTTTTCTTGGGTCCAGCGCAACACTGCAGGGCTAACGTCGAAACTTTCCCATTTGGAGGTGTTGTGCCTCACCAAACGTGTGTCCAGGAGCTGCGTGATGAGCTGTCCTTCCCGTGGCGCCTTCAACACCTCATATATGTTTATCCGATGCAAACCATGGTCCCCTGTTTGATCTGGGTCTGAGAAGGCGTCATCTATTTGTTGCCTGTAGATGCGAAGCTCTGCGGTGGATATGAGTTCGTCCTCTGGGATGCTGCTGAGATTAAAAACGAATCGCAGAGGAGTCTCCTGGGAGCCGTCTGACTGCAGCTCCTCCAGGTGCTCTAGAGGAGGACAAAAACACACCAGTCAAAATCAGAAACTGATTCTTTACATCTTAGAAATCTGTTGTCTTATTGATAGTTGAGAGCAGGGGTGCCCAGACTTGGTCCTGGAGGGCCGGTGTCCTGCAGAGTTTAGTTCCGACTTGCTTCAACACACCTGCCGAGAAGCTTCTGGTATTGGGATCACCAAACCTGTTCCTGGAGGTCAGATGTTCTGCAGATTTTAGCTCCAACCCAAATCAAACACACCTGAACAAGCTAATCAAGGTCTTACTAGGTATACTTGAAACACTGAGGCAGGTGTGTTGAGGCAAGTTGGAGCTAAACCCTGCAAGGCACCGGACCTCCAGAAACGAGATTTGTGACCCCTGTTCTAGTATATCTAGCAAGAGCTTGATTAGCTTGTTCAGGTGTGCTTGATTAGGGTTGGAGCTAAACTCTCCAGGACATCGACCCTCCAGGACTAAGTTTGGTCACCTCTGCTTTAGAGTTTAAAGCAGTGGTCTTAAACTCAATTCCTGGAGGGCCACAGCTCTGCATCGTTTAGCTTCAACCACTTCCAACTCATACCTGTTTAATAGTCTCTAGTAGCCTTGAACGCCTTGATTTGTTGGAACAACTATGTTTGATTAGGTTTGGAGCAAAACTAGGCAGAGCTGCGGCCGTCCTAGAATTGAGTTTGAGACCTATGGATTAAAAGGATAGTTCACCCAAACATTTGAAAATCACTGTTTGCTCACCCTAAAGGTTTCAAGGTAACTTCTGTTGATCCTAAAAGAAGATAATGTAATCTCTGTCATCATTTGCGCTCTCTTTACTTTAAAAACCTATTGGAGCTACATCCGTCTGTTAAACACAATAAAAAGATATTCTGATGAATCCTGGTTGGTTGTACCCAGTCATTTTGTTCCTGCTATGGAAGATCCCACCAACCAGCATTTTTCAACATATCCTCTTTTGTGTTCAACAGAAGAGTGAAACTAATAAATGTTTAAAACTACATGAGTGAGAGTAAATCTTGTGGGAGTTATCAATTTTGGGTGGACTATTTCTTTAAGAATGTTGGAAGCCAGTTGCCTTTAACTTCGATAGTCGGAAAAACAAATACTATGAAAGTCAATAGCTACCGGTTTTCAACTTAAGTCAAAATATCGACTTTTGTGTTAAACAAGAAGTTTTGTGACAAATATAGGGTGAGTAAATGAAGACAGAATTTTCAGTTTTGGGTGAACTGTCCCTTTAAAAGGTATTAATGTTAAATAATGCAAATGGAAATTTGTTAAACTAAAGCAAAGGCTTCTAAGGAGGGTTTATTTCCAGAACCTTTACATTCACAGTTCCTCAGCGGTTAAATGATCTCCCCCAAGCCTTGATAACATCTCTAATCTTTTGAGGACGGTTTATGTGCTCTCATTATGTTTTGAAGGTACAGAGGTTTAGTCATCCAATTTCCTTCTACTAAGAAATGCTACTGGAGATACAGACGGATGATTAATATTTATTTTATCCAAGAAGTTACACTTTTAATAAGTTCGTAAGAAGCTATCAGAATGACATAATAAACTTTGGCTAAAAATATATCAGCATCTGCATCAATCTGCATATGTTTGCTTCTGTAGGATTTTACCGTACTTTACTATAGGAGCCAAAAACAACAGATGATGCTCAACGAAACACATAAGAAAGTTTTTAGGTAATAAAATAGTCATTTGAAAGAAATATGGCAGTTTAATGGCAGTTAAGCTTATTATATTTCAGCAACCTGGGTTGCCTTAATGGAAAACAGCGTTGTTGTTTTTTTTTCATTCAGTAGAGGAAGGCTCTCAAAGTATTCGAACATGACCAAAATAAGACCTCTGGTAGACAAAAACATCCTCCGAAATGAGAAGCAGATTCAGAGTTCCACATGTGGTGGTAATTAGTTAGCAAATAATCTATACATTACGATGGTAAACATAAGGCGAGCAGTTTACATTGTAACCCTGTCTCCTAAAACATGCTACACGATGAGATTTGCAGTGCTGTTTACACCAGACGAAACACAACAGAAATTTACAGCCATTCAGAAGCACAGAATAGTGCACTCACTGCACTCCAACGAAATGATAAGGTTTATAATCTAATTAATACATATTAAACCTCTTTACATTTTTAAAAGTACATGCTAAATCTTATACAGTTAAAGTCAGAATTATTAGCCCCCTTGAATTATTAGACCTCTTATTTATTTTTTTCCCCAATTTCTGTTTAATGGAGAGCAGATTTCTTTCAACACATTTCTAAACATAATATTTTTAATAACTCATTTCTAATAACGGATTAATTTTATCTTTACCACGATGACTGTAAACAATATTTTACTTTATATTTTTCAAGACACTTCTATACAGCTTAAAGTGACATTTAAAGGCTTAACTAGGTTAATTAGGTTAACTAGACAGGTTAGGGTAATTAGGCAAGTTATTGTATAAAGATGGTTTGTTCTGTAGACTATCGAGAAAAATATAGCTTAAAGGGGCTAATCATTTTGTCCCTAAAATGGTGTTAAAAAAATCTAAAACTACTTTTATTCTAGCCGAAATAAACTAAATAAGACTTTCTCTAGAAGAAAATATATTATCAGACATACTGTGAACATTTCCTTGCTCTGTTAAACATCATTTGGACAATATTTAAAAACGAAGAAAAAAATTCGAAGGGGGCTAATAAGTCTGACTTCAACTGTATGTGTTGGTTATGATATGGTTGTGAAATGTCACAGTTCTAAAGTTTAATTTCAAATGGTTTATTTAGTTTTCTAGATCTAACTATCTGCTGCTGTTTTCAGTAGTATGGCAATAAATGTTGTGTAAAATTGCATTCAAACTCCTATTATAAGCATTTAACTCTGAATAAAGCACATGAGGTGCACCTGTGGTGATAGTTGTTCACCTGTGAGAAACACCAGGTGTTGGTTAGGTCAAAAACTCCTTTTAGAATGGAAAATATTCCTACTATTGCGTGCCGTTTCTTTTTTTGTTAGAAAACAGTTTAAATCAGCCTTTAGGCTCGATAGTCTGGCACACTCAACCTCAATCTGGCAACCTGCTCTAGCGTGGACTCATCAGAGAAGGAGCCGATTGAAAATATGTATTGATTCAGGAGTGCAATACCTAGTTAAACCACTAGGTGTCAAACTTACATACTGCATCTTTAAATTCAAGCTCAAGCCAAACAGTGAATATAATATCAGTATATAATAACATAAAACAGAGCATTTAAAAATAATCTAAGCTATCAATTCTAGTTACAGAACTTGCTTTTGTTTCAGTGGACTTCTCACTTTTTCTTCTTTGTTCATTTTTCAATCTCAACTCTCAATGATTTAAACACAAAGCTTACAACAAGTAAAATCTCCAGAATAAACTGTTTAACCATGCCGACGGTCTTGGGTCACTTTAGGACTGAACGTGTATTTTTCTGAAGCCTTCTGGGAAATCTGTCTGACCAGAGACCACACGGCTGGCAGCACGAGTTTATTTAGAAATCTGTAGAGTAGCATTAAAATAATTGCATGTTGAGGAAAGTCCCTCAACAAGATCCACATGACAAAGTATGAAGGCTTTTGAAAAAGCTCTCTAAATCTCATCGAGAGCACTGCTAAAATCTACTTTCTCCTTCAGTATTTCTGTCCTGTTTAAGTATTATCACAAATATCCCAACATTCGTACGTCAAAATAGATTCACGGTTCATGTACATGCGTATAATTGGTTTTCTCGGTTTTGATCGCTAAATACAGAAAAACTAACGAACGGTAAAACATCAACAACAAACGAACATAAATAAATGTTTACTTTTGTTTTCGTTACATTTAGTTTTCACACACAAGATAAAAATGTGATAAAGCCGAAATTAATAAACAGCTTTAAATTTAGTTCTGTGTCCACCAAACATCAACCCGTGCCGTCATCAGCTGTTTCTCAGTTTGTGCATTATCTCATTTAATGGACTTTCGTCTAGGCATAAATTCAGCAACCTGTGCTTGCCTTAAAAGGTAATTTTTTATCATACTTAGGCATCTTAGCATGTCATCTGTTTTATTTTGCTGACCAGCTCTTATAATACATGGTGAAACTGTCACATTTCACACCATGGAGCGAATTCATTTGTATAGTTAATTATTAGCCTCCCTTTTCCTTTTTAAATATTTCCCAAATGATGTTTAACAGAGCAAGGAAATGTTCACAGTATGTCTGATAATATTTTTTCTTCTGGAGAAATTATCATTTGTTTTATTTCGGCTAGAATAAAAGCAGTTATTCATTTTTTAAAGACCATTTTAAGGTCAATATTATTAGCCCCTTTAAGCTATGTAATTTTTCGATAGTCTACAGAACAAACCATCGTTATACAATAACTTGCCTAATACCTGCCTAGTTAACCTAATTAACCTACTTAAGTCTTTAAATGTCACTTTAAGCTGTATTGTCAAGAAGTGTCTTGAAAAATATCGAGTCAAATATTATTTACTGTCATCATGGCAAAGAGAAAATAAATCAGTTATTAGAGATGAGCTATTAAAACTCATTCATTCCTTTTCTTGTTGGCTTAGTCCATTTATTAATCTGGGGTCGCCACAGCAGAATGAACCGACAACTTATCCAACAAGTTTTTACGCAGCGGATACCCTTCCAGCCAGACTGTGGGGGAAACCAGAGCACCCGGAGGAAACCCATGCGAAGGCAGGGAGAACATGCAAACTCCACACAGAAACGCCAACTGAGCCGAGGTTCGAACCAGTGACCCAGCGACCTTCTTGCTGTGAGGCGACAGCACTGCCTCTCCCAGTTATTAAAACAATTGTGTTTAAAAATGTGTTGGAAAAATCTTCTCTCCTTAAAACAATAATTGGGGAAAAAAATAAACAGGGGTGCTAATAATTCAGGGGGGCTTATAATTCTGACTGTAGTGACCAGCAGACCTGACTTCAGTGTAGGCATAATATATATACAACAGCGGAGTAATGTTATATATCAGTAATATAGATCTTATGTCATTCACGATTCAGTTTACTCAGTGGCAAAACTTACTGAACACATCCTTGATTCAAATGAATCGGCCTAAATAAATTATTCGTTTAGTAATATAATTACTTGCTGCCACCTGCTGGCATTTTCTAAAATCCAGCTATCATTTTGTCAATCACCCTTGTGATCAGAAGGTTATATTTGAATTGAATCCTATTAAATTTTGCCACTTTAATTGTTATGTAAATGCATGTATTATCTAATTCAACTTTAGATGCAGATACTTGCCTCTTATGCAGCATAATAATGCTATAGAAGTCGCTTATTAAATTGTTATCAGTCTAAATTATTCCGATTAAATGACTGAATTTAGTTTTAAATATAACTAAACCGCATGTTTCATTCATTCAGTCAGGAAGGCTCTCAAGGTATGCATCTGCGACTGAAATGCGACCTCTGGTGGACAGTAGCACTCTTAAATGAGAAGCAGATTCAGAGTTCCACATGAGGAGGTTATTAAATAGCAAATAATATAAATATTTTGAATGTAAACATTAGGGGAGCAGGCTACATTGTAACCCCGCGTCCTAACAACACAATACGGGATAAGCAGTTTGGCTGTTTGCGCCAGACGAAACCCGACAGAAATGTAAATACAGCCATTCAGAAGCACAGAATAGTGCACTCACTGCACTCCAACGACATAGTAAGGTTTATAATCTAATGAATACATATTAAACCTCTTTAACATGATTAAACGTAGATGCTGAACTGATGTGTGTTATAGTCACAGCTCTAAAGTTCAATTTCAGACGGTTTATTTTCAAGATCTTAGGTGAGCTATCTGCTGCTGCTTTCAGTATATGGCTATAAATGTCATGTAAAATAGCGTTTAAACTCACATTATTAGCATTTAACACTGAGTAAAGCACGTGAGGTGTACCTGACCTGATCATTGTCAGTTTACTGATGTTCTGAATATAATCTTCAGGTGTGTGTTTGGACAAAACCTCCAATATGAAAATATTCCTTCTATCATGCCCCTTAGCTTTTATTTTCTTATTTACCTTATGCTGTGTTCACACCAGATGAAAAACGCGTGGATAAATCGCGTGCAAATAGCAGCCTGAAGATTTGAGTTTACTCGATTTATTCGCGCATTAAGCCCTGGTTCATTCGCACGTCAAATCCGCTTCATTCGATTCGACTCTAGCTTCGTTGCTAAATGGCTAACATGAATTTTATTAAGAAAATAACAGTGTTTGTGTGCTTAATGAAAGCTGAAAAACAGCGTCAATATGTTTAGGGCTGTGTCAGAGTCTACTAGATCCTTTCAGAGGTGCACCCATCTCTGTGAGCTCATAAACTCCTCCAGAAACTGAACCTGGATGATGGAGGCTTTCAGTGGTGCTTCTGACTGAGCCGAGCCCAGTTTGATGAACTGTTGTCGGTTTCGGCTAGAGGATTTCCCCCGGGACACTAACAACAGGCGCTACGTGAAAATCAGGCCCCAACAAGAGCAAGCTCCTGATTGGTTCACACAGTGAGAATGTCCGCATTAGTTACGATTTTTTTAAGCACGTCAAACACGCAAAGCGCTTAATTTGCACCGCAGGATGTCTATTCGCGCGTTTGCATTGACTTAAAATGTAAATCACTCGCGCTTGACGCTTCGACTGGTGTGAACACAGCATTAAGCTGCGGTCACACTGGGCTTTTCTTCCCATAGACTTCTATTCATACGCACGGGAATGCGTCAGACCGGAAATGCAGAGTCATGCGTCAAGTTTTGCAGGTTGCTGTTCAAGCTTGGTGAACTCTGACCTGCGAAATGGTTTTAAACCAGGTGTGCAATACGCTTATTTCACGCGGCTGCCATTTTAAAGAACCAAAGCGAAGCTGCGGTGGGAAGAAACCCGGAAGTATAGGACGAACACTGTAAACATTGCAGTAACATGCCGTGTACTATAAACCTCCAGCTGTTGCCGGGATTTCAAAATGCAGAAAATGGAGTAACCATCACTTTAATATTATTTAGTAAGTTTGTTTTAAACAATTAAAAGCAATTTAGCATCAAACAAGATCACAATCTCAGTGATGCGCTTAAGTGTCCCAGGCTTCAGCTCATGGCACCAGTTAAACACCGTGAGGACGCTTTCCTGCTTCAGCCTATGTAACCCGGTGAGTGATAAAACACTGCAGTTCTCTGCAGCACACCCTCGTGTTGTCTGTGATAGTGTTGTCCTGGTACTGAAGTTTTAAACCCGGCTATTTCCCCGCTAACATGGAAGCGCTGCTGAGCGTGCATGTCTCGACTGATCTTTACGGCTTCGCGCTTCCGTCTCCGTGTATCTGTGTTTGGTTTGTGCTCAGTTTACCGCTCTTCACCCAGTGCAAACACAGATACACGGACTGGAGCGTTAAGCAGCCGTCAAGATCAGTCGAGCTCAGTATACAGCGGTGGGTGAACTCAGTGGCGCAAAAAGGGGGTATGCAGTATATGCGGCGCATAGGGGCGCCACACATGGGGGGGGCGCCATTGTGCCAAAACCCTTATTAAAAGTTTTAAATAATAAAAATAAATAAATATGTTTTGTTAAAAAAAATTATTTTGCATTTTATAAAAATATAACATTGTTATTGTTTAATTCAAAATCATTTAACACAATAACATGCAGTCACACAGCCGAAAGTGTTCATGTAGATGTAACTGTTTAGATTTGTTTTTGTTTTTATCAAAATAAACTGTCAAATCATACATAATGTCAAAAGTTATAAGATTAATCTGAAAATTTGTCTTCATTTATTATTAATTAATTAATTTAATTATTAATTTGCCAAAATAAGAGGGATCACACAAAATTTGAACCCGCATACCCCTCAGTAAATGTGTAGTTGCGCCCCTGGGTGAACTGATGACCTTCTCGGCCAATCACAATCATTTCTGTTAAACACGTGACCACAATGGCAAATCAGCGCTGTTTTAAGAAAGCCATCAACAGTGCCTTAAATGTTAGCGTGAAATTGCCGGTTTTTCTTTTAATTCAGTATCGTGACAAGTCTAATATAGTGAAAGAGTCAGTTTATTAACTCGAGTTTGATAAACGGCATCTAAAACGTGTGTTTGGGTAAGAAAACGTTAGCTAACTAGTGCCATTTTCCTAAATTTAGCTGAAAATGAGCTCTGATATCCCTTTTTACATTCACCATTCATTCAGAACGGACCTTCAGGTCACCCGGAAGGCGGAGAAATGATAAATTTGTGTCACTTTCTCTTCGCTGATAAGCTATATAGCCAGTTACACAACATTCCTATGTAACTCATAATGATACTTCCAGTTTTCTTCCCACCGCAGCCTCGATTTCGCTTTTGAAAATGGCGGCCGCGTGAAATCAGTCTATACCTAGTTTAACCACTGTGTGTCAAACTTCAGAGCACCTTTAAGAACAGAGAACTCATTAATAACTCAAAATTAAGGTCTGAAGGGATAAATTCTAGTTACAAAAAATGAATCAAAAGGTCTCGTGGAATTGAAATGACATAAGTGTCAATAATTAATAACAGAATTTTCATTTTCGAGTGAACAAACCCCTTAAAGCAAGAATGACAAATGCACTTTTGGTGTGGTGTTTGACTGTCTGACCTTCATGATGGAATCCTCTCACGGTGTTGGCTCGACTGGTGGATCTTTCAGGATAGTCGAAGCTGACGTGCTGCGCTCCTGCCTCCTCCAGCTCCCCTGACTGCAGGCGGTAGAGGTCGAGCAGATACTGTGGTACGACGGCGCTGTGGCTGGGTCTGGGACGCCTCTGCAGGCCAAACATGTGCAGCAGCGTGGCTTCAAAGTCCCGCAGCAGCTCATGACTCTGAGCCAGGTGAAGAGCCGACGCTTTCTTCTTCCCTTCCTCGGGTATCAGACTAGCATAGCTGCTTTCTCCCAGTAGGACTTGGCATAATAAAATGACCATCAGCATTCGATTACCAGGAATCATGATGTCTCTGGTGGACAGGCCGAAAACATGGGAAACAAAAAAGCAAGGATGACTTTGAGGCATTAGCTTCAATACAAATACAATGAAACAGTGTAGAACATATCCGTAGATACAAGCAGAGGAGACAGATACAAATTTTAAAAACAGAGAGACAGACCTTTTGGATTTATACATTAAAAGCAACCAGGTTACCAGGTTTAAACATTGAATTAATTTTCTTTCCTTTTTCTTTTCCTATTTAAAAATTTTCTCCTATTTTTTTCATTATAAATAAATAAATAAATATATATATATATATATATATATATATATATATATATATAATATATATAAATATATATATATATTTATAATGAAAAAAAGGTAGGGTACGACCTCCACGGTTCAATACGCGCTTGTGAATTGCGGTTTTCTCTCCTTTGCGTTTAAATAATTTGTGTGTGCCTGTAAGTCCATGAGCTGAGATGAGGAAACTCCTCCCCGTGAGCAAATATCCAATTACTGTGCTATAAGTTTGGGGGGGCTTGACCATCATTCCACACTTTAACATGGCGAGTGGCGGTGAAGTGAGGCTGAGGCAACAGTACGAGGAAGCGCCGGCGAAGTGAGGCAACAGTACGAGAAAGCGCCGGCGTCTTTCAAATCTGCTGTGTGAGGACATTTCGCTTTTGCAGGTAAGCAAACAAGTGAAAAGCATTCAAATGAAGATTTTAATCATAATCTGTGTGAGTTTTTTCTCCTTTCGTGACTATTCAAACACATTCAACCACATTTTTACCTGCACTACTTTAGCAATCTGATCAGGAGTTTTTTGAGGTGATTTTAAGTCTTAATTTGGCCACAACTCTCACTGTGTTTCAGCAAATTGTGTGATTTTTGGAGACAAATCTTATTTTGACACATATTTTATAAAAATGCTTTGAAATTATTCAAAAACTCAATACACTGTCAGCTAACGTACTACTCTTTTGCTGTGTTTCGGGCAGTTTTTGCCCCATTGACTTCCATTAAAATGACATTTTTAAAATGCAAAGCCTTGACACCATAGTATTGTGTATTCTTAGGCTGTACTCACACTATGTACAGTTGCTTTAAACCGGGAAAGAGCATTCGGGCTTTGGCGCCCTTTGCACTCACACACAAGCGTACCGCACCAAAGCCCAAGTGAACCGTGCTCAGGCCCATCTCTTCCAACTGGGCCAGGGCCGGCCGTGCTTGAGCCCGATTCAGCGCAGGGCGGCCATTCAGGGCGGCCTGGGCACAGTTCGGATAGCATAGTGCGAGTACGCCCTTAATTGTTGCTGGTTTTCCCTGTTGGGAAAATGTGTAATTTTTTTTTGCTTTTGATCATCAGTTGCTTGCTTTTATATTGACCTTATTGTAAAATGCGGAAGTGCGCCTTTTTCGCGATTGTTTTAGAACTTCAGATTCAGTCGCCTATGGGAGAAATGACTAGGAATAATAAACGGCAGAAAACGGTAAAACTACTTGCTCTACAAACAAATGTTTGCATGACTATCCAGACCAAGTTTAATAAAATAATAAGAAAATATCAGTTTGCAACATTAAACAGCAAAACAAGCAGTTTTTAACATCTAAAAATGAATGGAAGTGAATAAGACAGGGAGCCTCAAGCCAAAAAAAAAATAAAAAATCAAATGGCTGTGCTTGCTCGTCATCAAAGAATAAGGGGAATTGAGCTATTTGGATTATAGTGAGCCATTATAGAGACATTTAAGCATGCTCAGCTCTTAGAACATAGTAAACATAGTAAGTGTGTATATGCACGCACACTATAATCTGCTGTTTTACTCCACTGAACATGTAAAAAAGACAGAAACTTGTTTTGCACAGGCCTATCTAAAGGGTTAAGGCTGCCAACTGATGATCAACAGTAAAAATTACAACTTTTACTTTTTCCAAACAGGGAAAAATCACCAACAATTAAAAAATGCACGATTTTATGGCTTTGCAATCAAAAAATCTTATTATAATGGAAGTCAATGGGCCACGAACATGGTGTTAAACTAATTTAAAACAGTCTGAAATGCATGTGACGCTTTAGAACGCAACAACAAACAAAACTGTGGTAGAATCTACCTTACGTCCATTTTTGTTTAGACAAGCAATTGTAATGACAAGGCAAGGGACACGTTCAATTAAACATGAAAATTAAAACACTAAAAATAGTCTTAGACTTTCCTTTAGTTACAGCTAAAGAAAATATAGTGTGGACGTATTTGCGTAGTGTTTTTTAACAACACATTGAAAAGAGTGTGCGTGTTTAAAGAATCATTTTCCAAAGTATAATAGAAATATAATCGATTCACTCTCATGTCAGTCTAAAAATTGGAAAAGGTCTAAAGGGTTCAAATGACAACAGATTAATAAAGGGACTAAGCCGATAAGAAAATTAATGAATGAATGAAAATAGCGTACTTATTAATATTAATGATCATAATTTCTGAATAGAAGCGTAATTATGACAACAACAAAAAAGTAGTTTTCACATTATTTGTCCATGTTTTAGCTATTGTAATTGGGTGTTTCACTGTCAGACAAGAAAACTCTAGACTTTTTCTGTTTTCCATATCAATGTTTTTGTTGAATAAATCATGCTTTTGTAACCCCGTCAGTTCCAAGCTAAGATCGAACCGGCAACCTTCTGCATGGGAGTCGGTTGCTCTACCAAGAAGGCTAAAGACCATGGCCTCTAGCATTGGTCGCTAGAGCACCTTTAGAGGTCAGAGGAGTGAGGTTTACTTGCAGAGCACACACTAGCTGGCCTCCGTTACACTCACCCCTCTACACCTCACTCCCATCCGGGTCACGGCACCAATGTACCCCCACCGGTCCTACACCACCCAACCCACTCCGAGCTGGTATCAAACCAGCGACCTTCCACATGGGAGTCGGTTGCTCTACCAAGGAGGCAAAAGACCATGGCCTCTAGCGTCTGTCGCAAGAGCACCTTTAGAGGTCAGAGGAGTGAAGTTTACCTGCACAGCACACACTAGCTGGTCTCCATTTAACTTTTCCAATATATTATTTTTAATATTGTGCTGTTTGACAATAAAAGCAGTCTTCAGTTTTCAAATGTAATGTAAAAGCTGGCTTCTGATTGGCCTGTTTATTAGTGAAAATCGGGTAAGCCTTTTAATTGGCTCCAAATATTTACTGCTCCATAATGCGACTGGAACGGGATAGGAGTGGTCTACTCACCGACAGAAAATAAAGCATGGGGAAACAGTCCATGTTTGTCGAGAGGTGATGCAGGACGAGCTCCTCAAGCGAATGTTACGTGGTCCTGGCAGGCTGTTTGAGAATCGCGGGGAGATCCTTTTCCTGAAAGACAACGGTATATTTGCTGGTTAACATCTCATTACAGCAAACATTGTAGTAAAACTGTTTTATGTTGGCAAAACAGGAGTAAAAATAGCGACTAACATGCTGCTTGCGCAACACATTAGTTACATCCCGAATGACACAATATACACTAAACCATGTAGAGTTTCAAGAGTTTCCACTTAGATATGCTTAGCATTTATAGCAGGTTTGGCATGCTGTCCAGGGAGAGAACCCTGAGCTCGGAGATATTTGAGCCCAGGGTTCCCGCTTGGTCAATAAGCATATCAGGAGATCCGAGATCAGTTAGGTCTCGAGAACTCTCCCTTTAGAAAGGGAGGAAAAGGAGGAGATGGGGTGGAAGGGGGGATTCTTCCAAAACGAAGATAGAGCAGTAGGATGAAAATGATCCATTTATAGTAAACTAGGGTCCCTCTGATTGGATTATTACTGATTACAGATGAGCAGCCAGTAGTGCTTAATCACATCACATGCTCCTCTCAAAATTAGTTTATGAAACTTCACTTAGTGTCATCCCAAATAGATCACAGAAAAACAGAAATGCCAGCCATTTCCCAGGCAATGTTTAACGGTTGCCAAATTAGTGAAAAAAAAAACACTATTGTACTTATGAGTCACATAATCACTTGTGTAGGAGAATTTTTGCTTGCACAATCTAAAATAATTTAAGTAATCCATCCTCAGTGTCTGAAAGCAATAGTACATGAAGTGTTTAATTTAAAGGGGACCTATTACACCCCTTTTTACAACATGCAAAATAAGTCTTTGATGTCCCTAAAGTGTGTGTGGGAAGTTTCAGCGCAAAATACCTTACAAATATTGTTTAATAAACCTTTGAAACTGAGCCTTTTAAGTTTTGATGCAAATTGTGGCATTTTAATGACTTTAAATTCAAATGAGATGCTTTTCAAAAGAGGGTGGAGCCACAAACACTAACGTGTCACGAAAATAGCAGAATCGAAACTCTAATAGTGGATAGCTGCTTCTTACTCAGGGCTGTTTCTGCTAATGATGGAGAGATTGGCACAAATGGGCGGGGCTTTCCCCCTTCGATGACACATACAAAGGGAGAATGTCAATTAAAGTGTCATCAAAAACATCAACAGCCTGTTGTGTTGCCCATTACATCACAAACCACAGGAGAGGACCAATTCTCCAGCAGGATAGCGCTCCTTCTCATACTTCAGCCTCCACATCAAATCACCTGAAAGCAAAGAAGGATTGGCCAGCCCAGTCACCAGACATGAACATTATTGAGCATGTCTGGGCAAAGATGAAGGAGGAGGCGTTGAAGATTAACACAAAGAGTCTTGATGAGCTCTGGGAGTCCTGCTGAACGCTTTCTTCTTCATTCCAGATGACTTTATTAATCAGTGATTTGAGTCATGTCAGAGATGTATGGATGCAGTCCTCCAAGCTCATGATGGAGTCAGACACAATATTCATTCTGTCTCCACTGCAGCAGGACTTTATATTCTATACTGGACATTATTTCTGTTCAGTGATGAGACTTTAGTCTGAGCAGAGTCAGATCTTACTGTCCTAATCAAATCATTAATAATCAAGGTATGATCAGATTTTATTGTGCTCAAATAAGCGTCATCTAGAGGCCTTTACCTTTCATATACGCCACTTCTGATACCAAATAATCAACTAGAAGTCAACTTATTATTCGTTGTTCCTAAAACTTAGATAGGCGACAGGACTTTTGTCAGGAAGTGTACTATTTATACTACAAAGTGGCATGGAGTAGTGCACAAGTATGCGATTTGGGATGCACCCATTATCTTTAGCAGACTACCAGGTGTCAACACCTCAAAGGACAACCATTACAATTTACATACAAATAGAGGTTCGATGGTCCACAAAGGAGCTGCCTATTTTATTGATGGTCCCCTCTTTAAACAGTCTTTAAAACCCTAATTCGTGCATACAAGCGGCACCGTCTCGCTTTTGTCGACCCGTAACATTTGTGCCAAAATCAGGAGAGACATCCTCAATTGAATAATTTTAACAAACTGAATAATTTGTGTGGCCTAATAACAATCACAAGTGCTCAATCTCAGAAAACAACGTCATCGTTGAATCCACAGCTGAACTCAATAGCTGAGCATAGCAACGCATGCACTTTGTCATTTCTTGGACTCTGGTTCTTCTGGAGCAAGTCCAAGCATTACAACAGGAATGATGCATTTTAACAAGAACACCGTGTGTGTGTGTGGTCATGAGTGTTATTTATCCCTCTATCTCTCCTCTATCCCATTCTGTCTTTTAAAATAAAGCGTCATTTCTCATGCTAGTTGTACTTATATGTATTATATACCACCAAAAATCGGTGTTTAACCGAAGGCCGGTGGTTTTTAGATTCCTAACGTCTGCAATTTAACAACAACGCAAACAGCTCATTAACAGACTAATACAGATTTATTAATACAGATTAATAAAGGGACTAAGCCGATAAGAAAATGAATGAATAAAAATAGCGTACTTATTAATATTAATGATCATAATTTCTGAATATAAACGTAATTATGACAAAAAATAAGTAGTTTTCACATTATTTGTCTATGTTTTAGCTATTTTAATTGGGTGTATGTTTTAAAATAGGATATGAAATAAAAAAATAAATACAACTATTGTCATTTTAAGTCAGCTTTCATTTTAACCTTCAGACCAAACACAAACCTAAAGTTTCACAAACCTAAAGTTTCACAGTCTGTCTTCAAAATAAAGCATCATTTCTCATGCTAGTTGTACTTATGTGTATTATATACCACCAGAAATTGGTGTTTAACCGGAGGCTGGTGGCTTTTAGATTCCTAACGTCTGCAGTTTAACAACAACGCAAACAGCTCATTAAGTCGAGAGCAAACCATAAAAATGAGCGTAACTCAAAAGACTTTGATCGGCCATGCCAGAAACCATGTAGCTAAGCACAAACAATTGGTTCTTCAGACCACCTACTCTTGTTTAAAAGCCTACAGATACTGCCCTAAATATTTACAGAATCCCTGTTTGAAGACTCAGTGCAACGCATGTGCTTTTTAGCAGAGGCTGGGTTTTATGGTCCTTTAATTTGGCGCAGTCATGTAAATCTCACAGCGTTCAACTTTGCTCTACCTTAGCCCCGTTAATGAGATGAGGTTATGCACATGGTCCTTCAGATGTGTGTGGACAGGGTATATGGGGGTGTAAGTTAGCAGAGGAACAGACAGTGCAGGGCTGCCAATGTTAGGATTTAACCTCTGTCGGGTTTTATTCACAAATCAAATCTGGAGACACACAAGCAGCATTGTGTTCAATTGGAAAATGAGATGCTGAAGTGTGACTAATTGATTGAGCAGTTATATTCAAGGGGCAGTTCACTCAAAAAAATAATCATTTGTGTCATCATTTACTCACTCTTTACTTTGAGAGTTTCTTTCCACCGTTGAAGACAAATGAAGATGCTTTTAAAAATGTTGGAAACCCTTTAATCATCGATATCCATGGTATTCGTTTGTCCTACTATGGAATTCAATGACTATGGGCTTTCAGCTTTCCTCTAAATATCTTCTTTTCAGAAGAAAGAAGCTCATTCAAGTCTGGAACCACTTGAGGCCCTGCTAAAAAATCCAGCTTAAACCAGCCTAGGGTGGTTGGCTGGTTTTAGCTGGTTGACCAGCCTGGTTTTAGAGGGGTTTTGGCCATTTCCAGGCTGGTTTCCAGCCATTTACAGCCTTTTAGCTGGTCAGGCTGGACAATGACCAGCTAAATCCAGCTAAAACCAGCTTGACCAGCCTGGTTTAAGCTGGACATAGCTGGTTTTGGCTGGGCTCCCAGCCTGGCTTGGCTGGTCAAGCTGGTTTTAGGTAGTCATCTCCCAGCCTGACCAGCTAAGACAGGGATGGAAATGGCTGGAAACCAGCCTGGAAATGGCCAAAACCCCTCTAAAACCAGCCTGGTCGACCAGCTAAAACCAGCCAACCAGCCTAGGCTGGTTTAAGCTGTTTTTTTCAGCAGGGGTGAGTAAATAGTGAGTAAATTTACATTTTCGTATCCCATTTACATATCCCTTTAAATCCACCAAATGTGTTGTTTTTTACTGGTTGTTCTCCAGTCTCCATTGCAAAACGATAAACAAAAGTATTGCATTCAAAGAAATTACTAAGTAAAAACACAAGTAAAGTTTCCATCTGATTGTGTCTTTGTCCTTTCCATAATAAACTGTGATAAGAAAAGGCAGTGTGCTGTCAAAATGTAACCTTAAACAGCTATTTGCACTTGATTTAACCAATTAACATGAATTTTGTTGGTACTGATATCCACCAACAGCCTTTACTTTTGCATCAAGACCCCTGCTTTAGACAACAGCATGTGTCGACTTGTAACCACCAGTGGACCGGCTTCAGCTCTTGCAACAGTGTTTATTTTCGAATAAGTATTTGGCATGACATGCTATTTCAACAGTATCTTATTTCTTCACTTTTTGCTTTCCACCTCCTTGAGCTGAATCTAAATATCCCTGCCAAGTGGCTCGTGAGGTTGTGTCCCCTTTATGCCATAATGTACCTCGTAAAAGATTTTCAGTCGTGTTCTTACGCTTGACTGAGGGCCATCACTCTTCACTACAACTCATTTAAGACTAATTACGACTCATAGACATTCAAAACATGAGCGAGGTCAAATGCACTGGTTCAGTTTCTGACTAAAACCCTTTTTTTAATGCATTGAGGTAAAGTTGGTTTTATATTCGCACATTTAGACTTTCCCCTTTAATAATATAATTTCACAAAAGTATTATTTGCAAACTCTAAATAGCGAAATCATATTAGCAGCCAATGACTATCAAAGTACAACACTGTTCACAGTAAAATAAACAGCGTTAATTTTCAAGTCACACTTGCAGGTTATTTTAGACCGAATATTTAAAGTGCCGTGGTAAACAATATAGGGAGTTGTCACTGAACGAATGTGAATATAAAGCCAACTTAACCTCTATTTTAAATGCTAGCTTGGACTAAGAATGACAATATTTGACTAAAAATGATAACAACAGATGTTGATTTATAAACTGATAGTGATCACTGACTATCAAGTAATGTTTATTTATATTTTAACTGGAATTTAGATACAAATATGCATATTATTAATGTTTTTTCAGTATGGCCTTCTTGAGCTAGCAGTGTGAATTGTTTACTAAGGCCAGTTTACTTGGAATGAATCCGGTTTCAGAACATTTAGAATTCGGTTGTAGATTCTAAAACTCCCTCATTGTTTGTTGAGGGAGTTGTTTTTGTGTATTACGTTACTTATGTGTTGTTTGACCAGGAGTGTGTTCAGCCCTTTGAGCAACGCTGTGTCGTAAAATAATGTAATATATGAATACTATACTTCTACCATCGTGATTTAGGATGCGTACAACAATAAAAACCCCACTAATGTGGTTTTAGAAACCACAACACGCACTTATTTAATTTGAATCAATGCCACACTGCTATATTTGTGTGCAGATGTGGACGCGCTCATCCAGCCGGCTGGTTGCGCGCGCGCGGTCAGGTGTTTGAGCGCGCCGCTGCTTCTAAACTACCAAAACACTATAAACAAACTAAAATCAGTCATTTTAACACGCACAGTACAATTTGTTTACAAACAGGAGTGCTCATATAATTGATGTAGCTTTTAATAATCAGACGTGAAGGTAGGTTTAATGATTATAATGGGGGCGTTCATGTAATTTGTGGTAAAATTGGTTTTAAATTCGCACATTCGTTCATTTTTGAACATTTTTGAACTTGTCTGACAAGCTCCATAATGCTTACCACGCTACTTTAATCGGTCTAAAATCATATACAAGACTTAAACGCAACCGTAACACTATTTATTTAACTGAACAATGTTTACTTTGATAATAATTTGGCTGCTAATATGATTTCCCTGTTTAGTATTTGCAAATGATATGTTTCTGAAATTATATTAAGGTTAAAGTTCGAATGTGCGAATGCAAAACTCACTTTGCCCCAATTTTAAGTCACCGGAGAGAATAAAAGGGCGTAAATGACTTCCATTTAGTCACTGTATCTATATATGCTATATAAATATAGGTCTTCGATCACTTCTTGCTGTGACTCTGTGGAAAGTATCGCCAGATGAATGCTGTTATTTTGAATAGGACTCACCATTGGAAGAGATGCGCACGGTGTTCTTGGATATGAAGACGGTAAAACGGGTCTCAAAGGAGTTCGCCTCACATAAACAAAAGTCCAACCTTTGAAGGCACTGCTTAGGTTATTAGTTCCGCATCACGTAGAAGAAGAAAACCTGAGTCCAGTGTAAAGGCGGGTGGCTGTAGCTCCTAGAACACTCGAGAACAGCACTGAGGACATCACCGAGTGACCCGCATCCAGTTCGGCAGGCAGGTTTTATGTGACCGCCCTTATGGAGCTGCTTTGCTCCGCTTTTCCTCCTCCCATA
>NC_141037.1:56335000-56472500 GCF_052040795.2 Danio rerio | reverse complement strand
TCGGCCGGCAAACGCGAAGAGGCGGGGCGGAGCTGCGCCACACCGCCCCGCAGCGTTCGCTTGAAAAAAAACCAAACGCGGCCTTTACGTATCTCCGGCCACGTAAATCGCGGTCTCCAGAAACGTCCGCGGGGCTACGTTTCCAGAATGAGCTTGGGTTGCAAAAATCTGTTTACATGGAGAACCCTTAATCAGAGTATTGTCTTAATCATATTAAAATCCGAGTATTGGTGTCCATGTAAACATACTCACTGATAATAATCAGAAATCATTGGGATGTTTTCTGTGTTCTGGCCTGTATCCCAACTTCACACTTGTATCTTCAGTGCAGTATGTCCAAATGCGCGTCTCAGACACAAACAGTGTTATCTCTCTTCCTCTGCCGCATCTGAGCAGAAGATGTGTGGACGGACTTATCGGAGCTGATGCTGAAGTGTGCTGGACCGCAGGCCTTTTTTTAGGCAGCTCTGAAAGTGTTTGAAGACACTCCGACCACAACATTGTCCAGACCCTCTCTGTGGAGAAGCTGCGGTCACAGGGGAAACTTCAGCACTGGTTTAAAAGCTTTTATTATCAGGAGATGGACCGGCACTTCAGAAACGCTCCTTTAATCTGAGAGGATGCAATGACACTCGGCAAGCAATCATCACTGAAGATTGGGACATTTTAAAGCGCTTAAGGGGAAAAGCGCTTAATCTACTTAAACATCGAGCAGAGAAATCCAAATTACTGTCAAAATATACTTGTAATTAACACTAACTACTGTAAAAAGAATAAGCCTTAAGTCCATAGATAAAGGGAACAATCTCACGTTAAAGTACACACAAAATCAAAACTAACCATATTGATTTTCTTAGCTCACGTTGCTAGCTTTGTGGTCAACAATTCATCTGTGCATGCCATTAAGAAAAACGAAATTGTTTGGCCTTGTAATCTAAAATTTAAATCTGGAAATGCACTTCCTGTTTGTTTTCAGTTAAATTCTCAGATTAACGCCGCATTCACACGGGGCGTCAACTTCAACACTTCCTATTTAGTTTGAATGGGTGATGTCAAGCATTGCCGAGCTGCATTGTGGATTCGTCGGCGCAACTTCAGTGGCGGTGCTTACTGCACAAGTTGGGACTTGCTCAACTTTTGGAAGCGTCAGCCAATTAGGTCGATGTATGCAAATACACCAGCTAAGACTGTAGCCGATTGTGGACTAATTTCATTGGCTGACTACGGCTGCTTTGACGATTGCGTCAGCCTCAACTTCAGACACGCCCTCTGTCAAGCGTTGACGCTGCAGCCTCGTGTGAATGGGGCACAAGTCTGTCTGAGGTACTGGGCGGGGCTAACATATTTAGCCACGCCCTTCCAGCTGTCAGTTTTGACAACAAACCGAAATAGTGAGCAGGTGTCTATTAGGTTGTAATAACTCTCCCCAAACCCTTTTCCCCATCTTTCTGAATAAATGCCTACTTTACTACGTCCAATCAGCTTGTAGTACAAAAAAACAAGCTGGTTTCTGAGCCTGGTCAGTACCTGGATGGGAGACCACATGGGAAAACTAGGTTGCTGTTGAAAGTGCTGTTAGTAAGGCCAGCAGGGGGTGCTCAACATGTGGAGTCCTAATGCCCCAGTAAAGTGAAGGAGACACTATACTGTCAGTGGGCACCGTTTTGAGACATTAAACCGAGACTCTCTGTGGTCAATAAAAATCCCATGGCACTTCTCATAAAGAGTACAGTTGTAACCCAGTGTCCTGGCCAAATTCCCTCAATCGGCCCTAAAGCCAGATTTATACTTATGCGTCAAGTGACCGGCGTAACCCACGGCGCATGCAACGCGCGTGGCTGTGCATTTATACTTCTGCGCGCTGTCTCTGTCGGTCTGCATTAACACTTCCGAAACGCTAGTTGGCAGTAAGGTGTAAATGTTCCTCTGTGTCGAGTTTCTTCGCTGCAATTTTGCTTTTCCTGAACACTTCCAGGATGTACAAGTGACTCAAACTCGCTCATTTTGAGGCAGCAACCGGCGGACGTGCAACAAAACAAAACTTTCCATCCGGAGCTCCTTCACGGGACTCCACATTTGTAAACAATCGCTCCATTGGGTTCGCGCCATTCGCACGGCTCTCGGTCCCGCCCCGACTCGTCAGCGCTACCAAGCCGACCAATCACAGAGCTTTCGCTACGCGTTGTTGCGACGTGTAGTCACATTTTTTGAGAGTTGCACGTCAGTGACGGCCACGGCGAAGGGCTATGCGTCAGCGCCGTAGCATACGCCGGTGTTTGACGCAGAAGTATAAATCAGCCTTTACCCATCATGGCCTCCTAATCATCCCCATCTACCGAATTGGATCTATTACTGTCTCTCCACTCCATCTATAGCTGGTGTGTGGTGAGCGCACTGGTGCTGTTGTCCTATGGCTGCTGTCACATCATCCAAGTAGATGCCGTGTTGAAACACCCCCTTCTCATGATTGTGAAGCACTTTGGTTGTATGGCCATACAAGATAAATGCAACATATAAATTCACTTTACTTACTTCTGTCAGCTAAGAACAGGAAACTGAGGCTACAATTCGCACAGGCTCTCTTTAAAATTTGACAATAGAAGATTGGAGAAACGTTGCCTGCTCTGATGAGTCTCCATTTCTGCTGACACATTCAGATGGTCGGGCCAGAATTTGGCCTCAACAACATAAAAGCATGGATCCATCCTGCCTTGTATCAATGGGTTAGGCTGGTGGTGGTGGTGTAATGGTGTGGGGGAGATTTTCTTGACACACTTTGGGTCCATTAGTACCAATTGAGCATGGTGTCAACGTCACAGCCTACCTGAGTATTGTTGCTGACCATGTCCATCCCTTTATGAGCACAGTGTCTCCATCTTCTGATGGCTACTTCCAGCAGAATAACACACCATTTCATAAAGCGTGAATCATCTCAGACTGGTTTCTTGAACATGACGATGAGTTCACTGTACTCAAATGGCCTCCACAGTCACCAGATCTCAATCCAATAGAGCAGCTTTGGGATGTGGTGGAACGGGAGATTGGCATCATGGATGTGCAGCCGACAAATCTGCAGCAACTGCGTGATGCTATCATGTCAACATGGAGCAAAATCTCTGAGGAATATTTCCAGTACATTGTTGAATCTAAGGATTAAGCCAGTTCTGAAGGCAAAAGGGAATCCAACCTGGTACTAGTAAGGTGTACCTAATAAAGTGGCTGGAGAGTGTATTTTAACTAGATGGGTCCTTTTGCTAATGAAAGCTCGGTGTCAACAGCCAAATTACATTTATTAAAATAAATGCTTAATAAGCATAATTTTTTTACATCCGACTTGTGCTTCAATCAGATTTCAGGGTCAGACCATCAGATATGAAAGCTAGATCCTTAAACTCAAGACCTGCTTTGACTAAACTTCAGAACAAGTCATAAGTAAAAAAAAAAAAAAAGCTCGCCAGCCCTTTTAAGGAAGCCCCAACCTGCACCTGTGTTTGTGCTCCGGCTCCTCTACCTTTCTTTCTTTTTCCGCAGTGTATTTATTTTTACTGCACATCCATATCCTTAAACCCTCTTAACTGTTCAGGCCATCGAGAAGCTCTTAAGTGGATGAGCGAGCGTTAACCGTGTCTTTTCAAACCTTGACATTTAATACTCAATATAAATCTCTCCAGAGACCTGTTATTTTTTCAAGAATGTAATTACATACTTTCAAATAAAACTTGAAAGGGCCCAACAAGTTTTAAAACACAGTGTGTGCTCTCCGGACGGCGGGAAGGAATTCCAAGCAGTTGGAATATGCTAACATCTCAGTGTGTGTGAACCACGGGCCCTTGGCAGGACAACACAGTACTCGCGGCTTCAGACCTCACTAGATATACAAAATACAGAGACAATTAATCCACGTAGCGCTCAAGTAGCAATCCGACTACCATGAAAATACTCTGCTTGAGCTGAAGCGACTGCAATTGACAGTCACTTGTTTTGACTCAAAATGAATCAAGCATGAAGAGAATGCGACAATACAATCAGCTTTAGGCCACGTCTACACGTGCACAGGTATTTTTATAAACAGAGTTTCCCCTGTCTGCGTTTAAAAAAATATCTGTCCACATGAACTGCACTGTTAAGGGAATGCCCAAGCACAGTGGCGTCGCGGACGGGCCACCGCGGGGGGGGGCCCCGCGTGATTAGGGGACCCCGTGTGGTCGCGATTTTCAATAATTGAAAATCCGGCAACCGCAATAATCAAACCGCTGGGAACAACTGTGGTCGGAACCAAAGTTCACAGGTCTGCGTTCTCTGAACTCCTCTCAAACGGTGGACTACTTCATTCTGATTG
This sequence comes from Danio rerio, assembly GCF_052040795.2. NCBI lineage: Eukaryota > Metazoa > Chordata > Actinopteri > Cypriniformes > Danionidae > Danio > Danio rerio. The sequence goes on along the minus strand of NC_141037.1, from coordinate 56,468,161 downwards.
CTTGCCGCCGAACCGCGTCATAGCTCATTACCATTAAGTTGACTTGATTTCAAGTCCTCCTCGACGCCCACACTGGAGAAGACGGCCGTGTTGCTCCTCGCCACCGGTTCTCATTGAAAATGAATGACTTCCGGCTACTTTGACGATCTCGCCAGTTGTTTGTGAACGCTACCCCGTGTTGTCGCTCCACCCCACCCCCGTTTCCCGCTCCTTAGTTTGTGATCGCTCCTCAGTTTGTGAAGGCTTCCCTGCGTTGTCGCTCCACCCCGCCCCCCTTTCCCGCTCCTCAATTTATGATCGCTTCCTCGCGTTGTTGCTCCACCGACTCTCCCCGTCCCCTCAGTTTGTGATCGCTCCACCCACCAACCCCCCCTCCCTTCATCAGGGGACCCCGTCAGTGATCCCTGCAGGGGGGCCCCCGCATTTTGCGCTACGCCACTGCCCAAACAACAGCGGGGATGAAAGTCTTTCATGCTGGATTCACTGCAAACACGGAATTAAGTATTTGTACACTGCATACAAGTCAATACAAACATGAGAACAGAGACGGATAACTGTCCTGCGATGCGAATAACGAGGAATATGTGAAGCATTTGGTGTGAATGTGAGAAATTCCAACGCAATCTCGCAGCACTTCGTAACTTTTTGATTTAGTGGCTAATTCGTTTTAATTTGTATGATCTAATTCGTACAATTTAGTACGATTTGCTCATCACCCAGTGACGGGTGGGGTTAGGTGGCACGCCTCCTTTTTAAAATCGTACATTTTCGTATGACTTAACTCATACGAATTCGTACAAATTAGCCACTAAACTGACAAAACGTAAAATACTTATGTTTCCTCGTGAGATCAGGCTGGAAATTCACCTCAATCGCATCTTCTGCGATTGGTGTGAACCCAGCCATGTTGGCCAATCAGAAAGGATAAAACAGCGGGTACGCTGATGCCATGAGGCCAAAACTCTGGTTGTAGTGTTCACATGACCACGCTGTTCCCGGAGTTTCTAAAAATCTTCACCCTGGCCAGAGTTTTTAGAAAGTTACGGTTTTAGTCACCTGACACTGTTTTTGTGTTGACAAACAGCAAAACCACATAGGAACCCTAGTAGCAAAGAATTCTGGCCCAAATTTGGCATAAAGCTGGCACAGCAGGCATTCATCCGGCACTGGCATACAGCATGTGGGCCAAACATGGCCCGGGTTTGGCAGAGGTGGCACCGTCTTTAAGGCGGCACACAAGATTTGGGCCAGATGAAAAACGTAGTATTTGGCCCAGATTTAAAAATTTGATAAGTGGGCCATGTGAGTTTGGCCAGTCTTGACCCACATTTAAAATACACTAAAATCATTTTTGAGTAAAGAAAAAAATTCTACCAATCAGGTCACTTTGAGAAAAAGCGTGCCCATAGTGTGCCTAAAGCGCATCACTCCATGGGTTTATCAATTTCATTGCAATCGTGACACACCAACCTATCTGGCCCAGTTCAGGCCCAGTTATGAGTTATTAACTTGGCTGAGACTTGGCCCAGATATGGTCCGTGTTTGGCCCTTGTCTGAAAGCCATGTCGGTCCAGTCATGTACCGTAATTCACTGCGGCATGTGGGCCAAGCAAAACCTGATTGTGTGGGCCAGAGCTGGGCCAGAGAAATTTTGCTATGTGGGAAAAATAGTTTTTTAAAATACCCGTGTTCATGTGGGTGATATTTATCTAGGGGGTGATATTTAGATTTGTCATGATCGAGAGTTTTACAAGAATCCTTCATGGCCACTAGGGTTACACGATACTGGAATTCAGTACCAGTCAATACTGAAATTTTAAAAACGTGTATTTCTAGTTGTAACTAATATATATATATATATATATATATATATATATATATATATATATATATATATATATATATATATATATATATATTTAAAATACAGATATAATATGTATAAAGCACATTTTGGTGTCTCAAAAAAGCACAGTTGAGTACACATAGATGGTATTAAGTTTATCTTAACATATACTTAATACTATCTTTGAGTACATTAGTTACAAAATTAGTGTGTGAAAATAGAGCACTTTTAGTACAGTACTGAAAAAGTATAATTAGTGTACTTAAAGTGTATTTTAGCACACTGCTTTCACATTTTGTATATTCTTTTAATATATTACTATTTTGCTTTAAGCTATTCTTAAATATATATATATAAATGTTTAAAATTAGGGTTCAAGTGTATTTCTAGTTGTAACTAAATATATTTTTTAAAATACAGATATAGTATGTTAAAAGCACATTTTATTTCAATTTCAGGGTGTCTCAATAGCACAGTTGAGTACACTTAGATGGTATTAAGTTTAACTTACTATCTTTTAGTACATTAAGTACAAATTAGTGTGTGAAAATAGAGCACTTTTCGTACATTACTGAAAAATGCACCAAGTATATTTAAATAAAGTGCATTTTAGTGCACTTTTTTTTTTTTACCTGGGCAAACTGCCATGTTTATCATCACCGTTTGGACTATTATGGACTCGGAATAATCAATACTAATATTTTTGTATACTTTTTTGTTGTATACTTTACTTTTTTATGTATTAATAATCAATAATAAATTAAATGGTGGAAAATTAGATAATAACTTTAATTATCAAATTAATAATAATAGCAAAAAGTATAGGAGATTAAATAAATGAGGCTCTTTGCTAAAGCCCCAGGGCCCAATATGTCCTTAATCCGTCCCTGGAGATGATACTTTATTGTTTATCTCAGATGTTACTGTACGTTGAAGTTAGCAGAGTCCTATATAAATAAAATAAGTTGGTTGACTTGCATTGATATTTTAATGTTTAATATGTGTGTGTGTGTGTGTGATTAGTTGATCATTGTCAGCAGTTTAAAGCTGCTCTCAGCGTTTCCATTTCTCAGTGGGACACAATGTGTTGTGTGTGAAGGACTATGGGAAAAAAACAAAGCAGCAAGACCTGAAGCCTTTAGGTCAAACACCAGAAACATAATTAAATAAGGAGGACAGCTCCTTAAAGCAAGTCCCTCACGGGTTTTTTTCAGCTAGTATGTTATTAGCAGAGCGAGAGCTGCTTAAACTCTGGGAGTGGTCAGAAAACTTGGCAGCGCTTTGGGCAACATAGTTCTCTGAGCGAGCGCTTGGCCTTGTACTAGCTCAGGGAGAGAAAAATAGAGTTTTACCACAACAAGTCTATGTGGCATGCAAAACGCAGAGCTAGCAAATCCAGAAGTGGAAGCGTCAGATTATAACGAAGAACAAGATTCAAATGGCTACACACAGTTCATAACAACGATAGTTCTTAATTTGCTAAATAATTAGGGATTAATTAGTAGGGCCAGATGGAATCTGCGGAGGTTTTTTGCTATTTCTGCGGAGAATTTTGGTAAAAATCTGTGGATTTATGCGGAATTATTTTGGGAGTATCCAGCGGAGTATCATAACTAAAACCTTAATATATAAAATAAAAGTAATAAATTACAGAATAAAAATTGAATAAATTAGTAAAATAAAAGTTAAAAAGTAAATAAACAGAATTAATGATGGGCTAAAAATCTGCAGAAATCTGCGCGCAGATTCCGTGTGGGCCTATTAATTATAAACATGCTCTCATTAATGCAACTATTTACAGAAGCATGTGTTATATGTGTTTATTTAGTTTAGACCTGTCTGTGTTGCTGTCATTTAGGTATGTTTGCTTTTGACTTTGGTCCTGCTCACAAAAGAGAATGATACAGAATCCAGTTTGGCTTTCTTCCACCTCATTTTAGTGGTTTCGATTACTTTGTTTTGTCTGGTTTTATTTAATTTTGTTTAGTTCCAGTTAATTTAGCTTTTTTTGTTGTTTGTTTTATTTGGTTCACTTATTAAGTTTGGCTCCATTGGCTTAGTCCTTTTATTAATCAGGGGTCGCCACCACGGAATGAACCGCCAACTAATCCAGCATATGCTTTACACTGTGGATGGCCCTGCAAGCGGCAACCCACTACTGGGAAACATCCATACACACTGATTCACACTCATACACTACGGCCACTTTAGTTTAGTTCAGTTCACCTGTGGCGCATATGTTTGGGCTGTTGGGGAAACCGGAGCACTCGAAGGAAACCCACGCCAACACGGGGAGAACATTTTGGTTGGTTGGAAGCATTTTTGGATTCTGTGAAAAAAATATTGAAAAAATTTTTACCATGGACCAAACAAAACAGCAAATCAATTCAATTCAATTCACCTTCATTTGTATAGCGCATTTAGAATGTAGATTGTGTCAAAGCAGCTTAAGTTCAGTTCAGTTTAGCTCAGTTCAGTGTGGTTTAATAGTCACCACCTATTAAGGTGGAACACCTTTTCAGCTCTGGAGTTTCAAGCCTTAGACCGGCCCACCTCAGTTCACAACTGACTATATTAAAATAAAGTCATTTCCAAATCTGTTTCTAATGACACTATCACGTCTTTTTTTTTTTGAGAAAACAGCTGCTTTAGAACTTCAAATGTTCAACAACCCTAACAGTATTATATTTCTTAACAATAAAAATGAAAACAATAAATTGCTCTATCGAGGATCGAACCCTGATCAGCGGCGTATTTAACTGAAGTGCTAACCGCTGGACCACAACAGCTGATTACAAAAAGGAGGCGCAGCTGAGTTTTATCATTATTAAAATAGACAAAAACAGAAGAGTTAAAGTAAAATAATGAATAAAAAGGCTGTGGTCAAGTAAATAAATACATTTAAAAAGTGTGACTGCTGAGAGCAACAGATTCTGGAGCTAGGGACACCGGACCTCGCGGCCAAAAAACGGACCGGCCCACCGGGAATTCTCCCGGTCCTCCCGATTAGCCAATCCGGGCCTGGTCACCACTGAGAGTCCAAACACTAAAGAGCAAATCCATCAATGCTCAGCTCTACATGTCAGGGTATGGGGGTGGATGGAGAGGAGGCGAGGACCCAAATGCGGGGAATGAAGAATTTATTGAAAAAATAAAACAAAAACAAAACTCAAATCTCCCCATGTGGGGAAAAACGCAACATTATATTATACACTCAACTAGACAAGATCTGGAACTTGGCAAGACACTACTTTAAACCACTGGTGTACAGAAATCAGCAGTCCTCATACAACAGGGAAGAGAACAATCAACAACGGACCAGCACAGAACAGAGCACACTAGGAGAATAAATAGGAAAGACAAACCAATGAACAGACAGGCCGACAGGTGAAAATAATAATTACAAACAGGATAACAAGGTGGGTGGGACAAGACAATAGACGGAAGAGCGCATGACACATAGAGACAACACAAGCCATGCGCTCACATAAAACGAGACTAGAACACGCAGCCAATTAAAAAAGCTCATTAACCACGTGTTCATAACAAGCAACACTGAAGCACACAACAAAAGCACGTGACCACAATGTAAACGCCGAGCCACGTGCTTTGACAAGAGACGCAAGACACGAGCACACGATGAATGAAAACACTCACCGTGCGCTGACACATGCAGCGTGCATGCTTCATCCCAGCGCCGACCAAAACCGAAACCAACAAGACTGAGACGCTGGGAATGAAACACCACGCTGCAGACAGACGAAAACACAAACACGAGTACAAGAGCGCACGCGTCTGAGGACCGCAGCAAGCAGGAGCGCGCACACTCTGCGTACACCCACGACGGCGCGCGCACACAGAGACAGGACCAGACATGGGTAGTGTCCGAGCTCTGCCACCAAAACAAGAATTTACAAGACCAGAGTGGCAGAACCCCGACACTACAGATCTCTAATCATGCAAGCCAGTGGCGACAGCGGTGAGGAAAAAACTTCACCAATTGACGAAAGTGAAAAATTAAAAAACCTCGAGAGAAACCAGGCTCAGTTGGGCACGACCATTTCTCCACCGGCCAAACGTCTTGTGCAAAGCTGCAGTCAAGGCGCCGGAGGCTGGAAGCTGGACCTCAGCGAAGACTCGTCTGTCCCTGGAGCGACACAGGAATCAGTCTCATGCTCTCCGCTCCTCCATGACCACCACAGCAGCTGCTCAGGATACGGCCTGGTCCAGGATATGGAAACCTTGAGATCATCTCGTCGCTGGTCTTAGATCGAATCAGTGGCCCGGCATAGTCTGAGGGCCTCAGGATGAGTATCCCCAGGTGGAAATAGAGAATAAAGAGTATAATTAGCGTAGCTGCTGTTCATAGTGTATATAAACGAGATGCAGAAACCTGTGTAGAGCACATTCATGTATCATATCGCTAAGTAATGTGTGTGCTTTACTAAAAAGATCGGTCTTTAATCTAGTTTTGAACTGGGAGAGTGTGTCTGAGCCTCGGACATTATCAGGAAGGCTATTCCAGAGTTTAGGAGCCATAAATGAGAAGGCTCAACCTCCTTTAGTAGACTTTGCTATTCTAGCTATTACCAGAAGCTCTGAGTTTTGAGATCTTAAAGAGCAAGACAGAAGGTTGGTTAGATACACAGGAGCTAGATTATTTAAAGCTTGATAGGTAAGAAGCAACATTTTAAAATCAATACGAAACAGGCAGCCAGTGTAAGAAGGATAAAATTGGGGTGATATGATTACTGACTGTAAAGAGCATGTTAAATTAAAAAATTTATGTTAGCACATAAATTAAATAAAATTATATATAAATTAAATACAGATATAAATAGCGCAAACCACATTCATATGCATTGCAGTATGATTAACATTTTAGTTTTAGTGTTTTTTTATTTTGGCTTTAAATATTTTTTGTGTTTTCCCACTCTTGATTCTGTTCTGCCTTATACTCCACTTGTGTGAGAAATGTTCTGGCTTTAATTTTCTAATTTTGTGGCATTTTGTTTCCTTTAACATATACACACCATCTTTTCACATGCTCTTTCTGCAGCAGCAGAATCATCCCTTGAAGGCCACATTAAGGTCTTTTTTCTTTGTTTTTGTGTTTTAGATTTGGCCTACCAGACCTACTACCCAGACAGCTACCTATGCACATTCCATTATGTAGGACTTAACACCTCAACTAAAAAGCTGTCTGGGAATGGACTTCGAGGGAGTTTTGCTGCATTTATGCAGTGTGTGCTGAGGAACTATGGATCAGCATTCACCATCTGCCCTGCTGAGAGGGATTTCTCCAGTCCAATTCAGCTCAGAATCTACTCAATGGTTCAATCCTGCTCAGAGTCTCCAGGATTTCATTTCAGGTTCCCTCTCCTCTTCCTTATTCAGTTCAATTCAATTTTATTTGTATTGTGATTTTTACAATAGTTATTGTTTCAAAGGTTGGTTAGATACACAGGAGCTAGAATATTTAAAGCTTTATAGGTAAGAAGCAATATTTTATAGTCAATACAGAACTTAACAGGCAGCCAGTGTAAGGAGGATAAAATTGGGGTGATGTGATCATATTTTGTAGACCTGGTAAGAAATAACTGTACTAGCTGAAGTTTGTTAATAGAGGATGCTGGGCAGCCAGCGAACAGAGCATTACAGTAATCCAGCCTAGAGGTCATAAAAGCATGGACTAGCTTTTCTGCATCTGATATGGATAGCATACTCCATAATTTAGCGATATTTCTCAGATGAAAGAAGGCAGTTTTTGTGACATGGGGATATGATTCTCAAAAGTTAAGTTGCTGTCTGATAAAACACCCAGATATTTTAATAGTAGAGCTAACACTAACTTTGTATCCCTCTAACGGCAGGTCAAGTTGTGAGATCTGCTGTGTACAGGATTTAGGCCCAATAAGTAATACTGTAATCTGTGGGGACAAAAGAAATCTTAGAAATCGTAGAAAAAAAATCTGTAGACTTACTACAGATTAATCAATCTTTTTCTTTTATGATACCATATATTAACCAAACATACTTCTTCTTTCTTATTGTGTTTAATTCTTCTGGTGGGGGTCTAACAAGACAAACTAACAAGTCTAGTTCAGTCAACAGCTGCCTCTGGTTGGTTTACACAAGATCAGCAGACAGAGAAATTTGAGATCTCAAAAAAATAAAAAAGGCGAACACAGCGCCCTCTAGTGGATTCACGAAAACTGCAAATAAAAAAAAAGACGTACCTCCTGGGACGTATGTGGCTCTCTCCAGAAATGTATATAGCGTAAGCGGCAACCTCCCGCTGTCCCTCGGGAGGCCAATACGGAAGTAATTGAAACTGCAATTCATCGAAAATCCGCTAGTCCTGGCTCCATAATAGAGCAAATTTCAATTGAGCCCACTGTTAGAATGGCCAACTTTACAGCAGAAAAAAAGGTGTTGAGGGGGTGAATTTTTTTATAACTCATCAGTTTTATATTAGGTTATATTAAGTTTGCATAATGGCGAGGCAGTGGCGCAGTGCTGTCGCCTCACAGGAAGAAGGTCGCTGGTTCGAACCTCGGCTCAGTTGGCGTTTCTGTGTGGAGTTTGCATGTTCTCCCTGTGTTTGCGTGGGTTTCCTCTGGGTGCTCCGGTTTCCCCCACAGTCCAAAGACATGCGGTACAGGTGAATTGGGTAGGCTAAATTGTCTGTAGTGTATAAGTGTTTTGGATTTTTTCCACCGATGGGTTGCAGCTGGAAGGGTATCCTCTGTGTAAAACATATGCTGGATAAGTTGGCGGTTCATTCTGCTATGGCGACCTCAGATTAATAAAGGGACTAAGCCGAAAAGAAAATGAATGAATGGAATCATTTGAGGGGGTAAATGGTAAGTCCAAATTTTCAGGTGAACTATCCAACTATATAACCCTGATCAGATGCATGAATTGAAAATAAAATCAAGTATATTGTCAAAAAGTTAGTAAAGCGCATTATGACTTTTTCTAAAGTTTCAGCTTGTTTGAGCCTAGTATATTTTCTGCACTGATGTCTGCAAATCCTCTTTATCAGCAGTAATGCTGTGTTGAAGTGTCAGCTCTTGACTGTTGCCCTGCAGTGGATTCTCCTTCTCCTCCTGCAGTGGTAATGAGCTGGAGAAACACATACAGAACTGAGAAACTGACCTGCGATTCACAGTCTGAAACAAACCTCGTCTGAGAATGAAAGCAGACGCATGAATCACGGCCATCACTGACCTCTAATGTGTGCTAGTACCGTCATTACAGGCTTTAGCAGGACATCACCGCCAACAAATAAGCACAACTTGAATTATGAGCCAATGGAGAATATAAATCTAAAGATGTATTCTAATGAACAAAAGTAATTTGGACTGAAGATGTTAAAAATAAGCTAAAAATAAAATCGCTTGATTTATTAAGTGATTTTTTACAGCATGACTGTTTTTCATACATCTTTTGTCAATTTTTTTGTTTCTATAAGACTGAAGACGTTTGTCAGACTATCACTTCTATTCCAAAACATTCATTCAATTTCTTTTCGGCTTAGTTTCTTTATTAATCTGGTGTCGCCACAGTGGAATGAATCACCAACTTATCCAGCACATGTTCCATTCAGCGGATGCCCTTCCAGCTGCAACCCAACACTGGAAAACACCCATACACTCCCGTATTCACACACATACACACTACGGCCAATTTTGCTTATTCAGTTCACCTAAAACACATGTCTTTGGACTGTGGGGGAACACCAACCCACGTCAACACAGGGAGAACATGCAAACTCCATGCAGAAACGCCAACTGACCCAGTCGGAACTCGAAGCAGCGACCTTCTTGCTGTGAGGTGATTTTTTTACCGTGACGCCCTTTATTTAAAAACAATGTTGTGAAATTTTAATAATCAGACTATGGGGAGGAGCCTAATAAATGTAATTAGCATATTGTCTGTCTGCATACTGTCTTAACCTAGATAAGTTAAAATTGGAAATCACTACTTTACTAAATACTTTATTACTAATTACAACACAGGCTCAATTTGAAATCGTAGACCTGCGGATGTTTCTGGAGACAGTGAATTACGTAGTCGGAGGTGGGTATGACTGCATTTCATTTTTTAAGCGAATGCTACGGGGCGGTATGACTCAGTTCCTTTTGTCGCTTACTGGCTGACTGCTCACCTCTGTGTGGAGGGCTTTCCCGCTGCAACCAGTTTGTCCAATTAGCTCTTTGTGTATGTTGGCGGACTTGAGATGTAGAGAGGAGTTGACCACGACGACCAGGTTCGAGTCCAGGGGAGAGCAGTTCCAGAAATCAGGTAAGACAAAAACAAAGTCCGAAAAATAAAACGAACGAGTAAAAAACAGGGTGAGAATGTGGCTTTTATAAACCATCGGCTGGGTTTAGGGAAATAAGCGGGCGGGCGGGTCAATATGTAAAATTGGTTGGGTTTAGGGAAGGAGGCGGGTGGGTCAGTCGATAGGCCGGTCGCCCGTTTAGTCGGTTGATAGCAGCCTCTAGTGGGTTCACGCGAGAACAGCATGGGTGCGAACGACACTCGAGAGAGACATTTGAGATGCGAAAAAGCGCACACAGCAGGCTAAATACAAAATAAATAGGCTAAATACAAATACAAAAACTGCAAAATACATAACTCCCGGGATGTATTTCACGGTCTCCAGAAACGTCCACTGGACTACGTTTTCAGAATGAGCCGCTTTGCTCATAAGATGAAAACAAATCAAATTTCATTCAGAAAAAATCGTTCATTCATTTTCTTGTCGGCTTAGTCCCTTTATTAATACTGGGTCACCACAGCGGAATGAACCACCAACTTATCCAGCAAGTTTTTACGCAGCGGATGCCCTTCCAGCCGCAACCCATCTCTGGGAAACATTCACATACACACTCATACACTACGGACAATTTAGCCTACCCAATTCACCTGTACCACATGTCTTTGGACTGTGGGGGAAACCGGAGCACCCGGAGGAAACCCACGCGAAGGCAGGGAGAACATACAAACTCCACACAGAAACGCCAACTGAGCCAAGTCTCGAGCCAGCGACCCAGCGACCTTCTTGCTGTGAGGCGAACGTGCTACCCACTGTGCCACTGCGTCGCCCTTCAGAAAAATTCAGTAAATTAAAATGTACATTTTTTAAGAATCGAAGCATACAGTCGAGAGCAAAACTATTACATATACTTTGAAATATTTATTCTTTTTCAAATATTTCTCAAGTGATATTTAATTGGGGAAAGAAATTTTCACAGCAGTTCAGATGATATTTTTTCTCCTGGAGAAAGTCTTATTTGTATTATTTCAGCTAGAATAAAAACATTTTGAGGTCAATATTATTAGCCTCCTCAAGCAATATTTGTTTCTATTGCCCACAGAACGAACCACTGTTATACAATAACTTGCCTAATTACCCTAACTTTACCCTAATTAATTAGTTACGCCTTTAAATGTCACTTTAAGCTGAATACAGGGATCTTGAAGAATATCTAGTCTAATATTATTTACTGTCATCATGGCAAATAGAAAATAAACCAGTTATTAGAGATGAGTTATTATGTTTAGAAATGTATTGAAAAAAATCTCCGTTTAACAGAAATTGTGGACAAAAGAGTACAGGGGGGCTGAATAATTTTGACTTAAACTGTATGTCAGTATTCCTCACTAATCAACTTTTTTAGAGTGTAGTGAAGATGTGCCAGGTTTAGTCTCAGGGTGACCAGACGTCCATTACTGAGTCCCAACCCAGTGTGTGCTCCTTCTAATTATCTCTTTCCTCTGTTCACCGTCGGGAGCGAAGCCAAGGCACACCTAGTTACTGACTATAGTTACACCAAACAAAACCTCCACTATAGTCATTATTGACACGCTAAAGGGATAGCTGATTCAAATAGTTGGTTAAATCGATCACTTATATATGTACTTGCAACTTTAGGAAGTAGTCTATGTTGTGATTTAGAACAGTATTTCAGTGTATACTATATGCATAACTGAGCCAAACTGATCTAGCAGTTCCCTATTTCATGGAAGCACAGCAGTGTTGCAGAACAGGACCCAGTGATCCGTCAGCATAAATTTGACTGATATCACCTCCATCAGAGGCCACTAAAGCTGATTTATTATAAACACAGCTCCCTTGTGTTTACCGCACACATTCTTGTGTCTGCAACATCTTTCAAAATGAGCACATGCAGGTGCTGAGGCTGGTCTGAGAGAGCAAACCATCGCAAAAACACCAAACTGCAGATCAGACTCAATCCAGCAGCTTTCAGACACCTCACAATCTGCAATCTTTAGAAATCTTTAAAGTGCAATAGAGAATGCAAAAGCATTGTTACAGTGCAGTGCATTTTTTAAGGTACTTGCAGAGCACTCTTGTATAAGACTAAAGCGATTTATTCAGTGAAAACAACCTTCTGGATGTACTTTATCCTGCTTATTACACAGCTAATTGCCACAAAACAAAAGTTAGACACAAAACATTGCGCTTAGCAATAATAGTTTATTAATTCTTTAATTAAATGCAAAGCTAACAGAAATGAAAAAAAGGTGATGGAGTATACACTAACCTGAGCATTATTCAGACACAAGATGGCGCCAAACAGTCAAAAACACAAGGCTGACAGAAATGAAAACAGCTGATGGAGTATACACTAACCTGCACATTATTCAGACACAAGATGAAGACAAACAGAAACACAAAGCTGACTGAAACAAAAACAGCTGATGGAGTATACACTAACCTGCACATTATTTAGACACAAGATGAAGAGAAACAGTCAGAAACACAAAGCTGACAGAAATGAAAACAGCTGATGGAGTATACACTAACCTGTGCATTATTCAGACACAAGATGAAGAGAAACAGTCAGAAACACAAAGCTGACAGAAATGAAAACAGCTGATGGAGTATACACTAACCTGCGCATTATTTAGACACTAGATGGCGCCACACAGCCAAAACACAAAGCTGACAGAAACGAAAACAGCTGATGGAGTATACACTAACCTGCACATTATTCAGACACAAGATGGCACAAAACAATCAAAAATGTCAAGCTGACAGAAATGAAAACAGCTGATGGAGTATACACTAACCTGCGCATTAATCAGACACAAGATGGCGCCAAACAGTCAGAAATGCTAAGTTTACAGAAACAAAACTACTGGATGAATGGAGTATACACTAACCTATGTATTATTTATTCACAAAATGGCGCCAAACAGTCAAAAACAGCAGCGTGACAGACGTGTATGTATGTATGTATGTATGTGCATGTAAATATGTGGATGTAAACATATTCACTGACAGTCAATGTAATTTACAGTTCCTGGATGAGCATCATCAAGTGGAAATAACATTCCTTGGGATGTCGCAACTGACCAATCAGAATCAAGTATTCCAGTCAGCTGTGTAACAATACCAGATAACAACTGCTAAAACTAATAACATTGACTCATTCGGTTACCATGAATCATCTTGATTGTTAGTGAGCATATTCATATACATATTTATTATTATAATTATCTACACTTATCGTTATCATTATTTAACTTGTTCTTAACTGCTTGGCACCATCTTGTGCCTAAATAATACATAGCTTAGCTGCATTTAGCCGTTTTTCTTTCTGCAAGCTTTGTGTTTAATAAGAGATTATAATAGCACAAGAGTTATGATAGCAATAGTTATTATAGTAATAAATAGAGACAGTATAATGTATTGTAGCTCCTCAGATCAATGTTTTGTGTCTAATTGTTTACTTTTGTGGAACTTAGCCATGTAATAAGCAGGATAATGTTCCTCTAGGCGGTTGTTTTTTCAGGATAAAGCCCTTCAGTCTTATACAACAGCAGCTGATAAATCTGTTTAATTAGTAATTTATTGTAAATACTTTAGTGTTTCGTGAACTAAACTATACTGGAATTAATTTGTTGTGGTAATTTTGATATTACACAACAGCTAGCAATAGAAGCAAATTACTCAATGCTGTAGTTTCTACAATTATAGAGTAATTCACTGCAGTAAAAACTAAAGTATGCACTTATTAAAGTTTATCAGTTCACTATAGCTATTACTCAAGTATGCTTTAGCATTTATTAATTAAGTGTTGGGGTGGCGTGGTGGCTCAGTGGTTAGCACTGTCGCCTTACAGCAAGAAGGTCACTGGTTCGGGTTTTCGTGGGTTTCCTCCGGGTGCTCTGGTTTTCCTCACAGTCCAAAGAAAGACGTGGTACAGGTGAATTGAATATACTAAATCTGTAGTTTGTGTGAATAAGTGTGCATGGGGGTTTTCCGCTACTGGAGTTGCAGCTGGAAGGGCGTTTTCAGTGTAAAACATATGCTAGAATCATTGGCGGTTCATTCCACTGTGGCGATCTCTTAAATAAAGACTAAGCCAGGGGAAAATGAATAAGTGCGGTTTATTCATAAACTAATTTCGAGAGGATCACGTGCTTATAATCAACACGGCTGGCTCCTTGTTAGCTCCGTAATCAGTCCTATTAGATGATTACGGAAGCATTATAAATGACCTGAGTTTTTCACTCCAGTTATCTTCGTCTTGAAGCTCTCCCCCTTTCCACCCCTACATCCTCCCACTTTTTCTGATCGGGCGACACGGTGGCCCAGTGGCTAGCACTGTTGCCTCACAGCAAGAACACCGCCAGTCCAACCCATCGGGCCGGTTGGTGTTTCTATGTGGAGTTTGCATGTTCTCCCCGTGTTCGCGTGGGTTATCCCCGGGTTCCCCCCACCGTCCAAAAACATAAACCATAGCCAATCGACTAAAACAAATTATCACCCAATAGAACCCGAGTTTACACTTCTCACGGTGACAAGCAGGGGAGTTCTCGAGACCTACCTGACCTCGAATTCCCCTCTTGCCCTTCTAACGGGAGGGAGCCCCGAACTCGAGGATATTACGAGCTCAGGGCTCTCTCCCGGTACAGCATGCCAAATACGCTTTATTGATTATCAGCTAAGTGTGAACTCTTGAAATGAATATTAAAGTGTCGTAAATGCTATAAAGCAGTGGTTCTCAAACTGTTGTACGCAGGCTTCCTTCTAGTGGTACACGGAGGAATAAAATATGTCATGTACATGCTACACACATTTCAAAATTTACCAAAAATTATGTATATAATATGTCATATATGCCATATAGCCTATATTTCTGAGGTAATCTGCCACGTTTTTTTAACTGTGCAGAGTTGTAGTTGCTTTACTGGGCCTACTTCACTTCAATACTGCTTATTTTGGTGGTACTTGGAGAGACAATTTTTTTTCTGAGGTGGTACTTGATGAAAAAAAGTTTGAGAACCACTGCTAGGGTATAGTTCTTGATTGAGCAGCACACAGCTAGAGAACTTTACATATTGAAGCAAATCATTAGTCAGACAGTCGGTTTTCTCTGCATTTCATCACTCTGACTGCATGAGCCAAGTTTTCTGATCATGCAATATGTGTTCTGTCTGTGCAAATGTAGGCGGCCATGCTTACGCATTCTAGTGTGTGTCGTCAAGTGCACATTAAACTGTGTTTTCAACGTTTACTCTCAGTTACTCTCTTTAGATCAGTTTGAGATCTGAAAATGTACATCACTATAAACACTTCTGTCTCAAAAGACCAAGTTAGGCGAATTTTAATGCGACTCGACTCTTTTAAAAGGAAAAAAAACAATAAATGCGTCTTGTCACTACTCGCTGCCCTCTCAGCCACTTCTGTTTCTTGACATCCAAGATATAATTATACACATCACAGGATGATTATAGATCTGCTCAGGAATCTGGACAGCTGCCTCTACTTTAGCCCAGTCAAACCCATTATCAAAGAGCTTTCTCTTAAGAAATGACGCAAAAAAAAAAATTGTTTCGGGTAGAGTTGGGCAGATCGATCTCCAAGCATTTAGACTTTTAGTTATGGGGTTTTGTAAGGACCATTTCTTCAGTTCTGTCACGATACGGTAAGGGGAAAAAGGGGCGAGGACCCAAGTGCAGGATAAAGTAGTAACTATTCATATTTAAACAAAATAAAAGGCAAAAACAGCAAAACAAACTACCCCGAGGGATAAAACATAAACAAAACCAAACTAGACTGGACAGGCTGGCAGGAATCAGGACTGGATCAGACACACGACAAGGTGACATACAATGACGAACTGGCACAGGACAGCAGACATGAGGGGATTATAAACTGTAGTAAATTAACACACAAACAGATGAACATAATTAACTAATAATGGGTTAACAAGGAGGATGGGACTAGACAATAGACGGGAGAGCACATGACACAGAGAGAGGCCAAAGTGTAAACAAAGAGCCACGTGCTTGGACAACACAAATAGACGCAAGACACGAGCACACGATAGATGAACACCTTACCGTGCGCTCACACATATGCAACGCGGATGTTTCATCTCAGTGCAACCAAAACCAACTAGATGAAGACGCTGAGAATAAAACAGCGCGATGCCGACAGTAACCTCAGCCTTCGCGTTGTGACTAAGGGCGGCATACTAGTAACACACTTATGCCATTGATGCTGCAACTGTTCAGTTTAACAGGAAGAGAAGCGCTCTCGCTGAGCACAGTGGAGATTTCTTTAGTTATATCATTTTAGTTGTTTGGGTACCGTGTCACACAGTCAGATCTTCTGCTGAATAGATCTACAACTTTCAACACTCATACATTATCATAAAAGTCATTGTGCTTCTCCGTGTTAGGAGGTTTGCTGAAGGTGCAGCTGATGTGCAGCAAGGGGTTGGCATCTTTAATAAACTATAAGAGTTTGTGTTCATTGAAAAGTAAGAATGATTAATAAATCCATATGAAACAGCCCTTATAAGTGGCGTCGCCTCTTCGGTTTTGGTCTGAAGTGCACTTAGCACTCACACTGCAATCATACAGCACCAAAGGCCAACCGAACCACGCTTTGGCACACCTTTTCCAAACCGGGCCGGGGCCAGCCAACTAAACCGCACCTGGGCCTGATTCAGACCACTCACACTTGTCAAATGAACCAGGAAACGTGCCTGGGCATGGTTTGGATAGCGCATCCTTAAGGCTGATTTATACTTCTGCGTCAAGCGCACGCGTATGCTACGGCGCAGCCTATGCATTGATGCAAAGCCCTACGCCGTGGCCATTGGCTTCGCTGATGCACACCTCTCAAAGTCTCAAAAAATTTCGCCTAGCGCAAGCTCTGTGATTGGTCGGCTTGGTAGCACTGACGAGTCTGGGTGGGACCGAGAGTCGCGCAAGCCCGATGGAGCAATTGTTTACAAGTGTGGAGTCCTGTGAAGGAGCTCCGGATGGAAAGTTTTGTTTTGTGTTTACCTCATGGTTAATGTTGTTGCACGTCCGCCTCAAAATGAGCGAGCTTGAGCCACTTGTAGATTCAGAAAAAACAAAACACCTGCGTAGAAACTCGAAACATAGGAACATTAACACCTCACTGCCAACTAGCGTTTTTGAAGTGTTATTGCTGAGCAACAGAAACAGCATGTGCCAAGGGGTCCCGCCGATCACTTGATGCAGAAGTATAATCCAGGCTTTAGTGCCTTCACACATTGAACTGGGGCATACTGGTGTAGGATAGGATAGGATAAACTTTATTTGTCCCAGAGAGGAAATTTGTCTTGGGCAAAAAGATGCTACAACATCGCTCTAAACAGACAGTAGAATAAATAAAACAAACAAAACAATTAAGAACATACATTGTTTACAAGATAAGACCGTATATAAATATGAAATAAATAAAACACAGAACCCAGTCAGGTGCTAATGTGCTACAGATGAAGTGTTATTAGTAGAGTTCAACAGCAGACATCCCAAGTCTCCCGGAAGTTCCATGTAGTGGAGAGGGGTGTGCAATGTATTTAAGGACCAGGCAGGAGATATGCGATTTCTGGGAGATTACCTTTCGTTTGCGGGCATCCGGAAGTCTCAATGCCCGCTTACTTCTCTATGCAACCGGAGACTCCCGCGACTCAACCCAACCGCTCTTCAGATACGTCGCATGCGCACACGCCCCCACCACTCTTCAGATATGTCGCGCACCATCCCCCGCTTCCCACAGATCCGATATATATTCCCTGGAAATGGCTTTTCCCAAATTGGGATGTCTGCAAGAGTTTTATCAAGGTAGGAACAAATAACAGCTTCAGTCTATTGGTTTCACACATTGGCATTCTCAGTCTTTTTCCTGATGGTAACAGCTGATACTCACTGACAAGGGTATGTTTGGAATCAGCACTAATACTTATGGCTCTCCTCATGACCTCCTGTTTATAGGGTCTGTATGGGCCTGTATTGTTTTATTCCTATCATTTTCATGGCTGTTTTTTGAATATGAACCAATTAATTTTTTAATTGAACAGACAGGTTTCCAAACCAGACTGTGATTCCATAGCGAATAAGACTCGATAGAAAACAAGCAAGATATTGCTGCCCACCCCATATGATCTCAGCCTTCTTCAAAAATATAGCCTCTGTTGTAGGGATGTAACGGTATCAGAATTTCACGGTATGATAATACCTCGGTATGAATGGCACGGTACGGTATTTATTGAATAATTTACAGGAATAACAAAACTAATGAAAAGACTCGAAAAAAAAGTGCCAAAAGTGTTTATTTACCTTAGCACTAAACATATCAATGACATACAAATTAGCCATCTATCTGTACGTTTCGAAACAGGAACTTCAATTTTTCAATTTTAATAACAAAAAACTATTAAACCATATACAAAAAATAAAGTTTCAATTTAGTATTGTTGGAAACTCATCACATTCAACATTTAATCACTCAGATAGAGATGGGTTTTTTAAGGAAAATGATCATATAACTATAATCTGGTGAAAGCTGGGATCTCTGGGCATGTCCCCTGCAACAGAAAAAACCCTCTCATTTGGGACTGAGGTTTCTGGGACAGAGAGATATGATTTAGCCAAGGTTGACAGCAGTGGGTAACGTTGTGCATTGTCTTTCCACCACTTGAGAGGACAAGCCATGAGTGAGATAGAGGTCTCTTTACAGCACAAGTCAATGTCTGCATCAATCTAACAAGTGTGCTGTGTTCTGCAGTCCCCATGACTGTTATTAGTCGTATTCCCCGACTTATATTTCACCACAGTCTGGCAGTGCCTGCATACTGTTTTTTTCTTTGTCTGTCACCTTTTCTCCTTTTTCGTATCTTTTTAGAGAGAAACCGAAATGCTTCCACACATCCGATTTAAAACCCGCTTTAGGTTCAATCATTTCCAGCTCTTTTTCATCCCCGCTACTAGCAACACACTCCATTTCCACATTACTGGATCTGTAGCAACAACAGACCGCAAAGGATGAAGGCCACGCCTGGGCTGATGGGAACTTTAGTTCCCGCTACCTCCCGTTCGCTTCATTCGCCTGAGCAAACTTTTCTCAGAAATATAGTTTTATTGAGTCATGCGCCTACGGCAATATTGAAAAAAATTACTATTGCGGTATGACGGTATTTACAATATTGTTACATCCCTACTCTGTTGTATTTGTTCTCCAACAAAAAAACACTGTCCATATAGAACCTCAGGTATTTGTTAGATTTGTAAGATGTTATCACTTGTGTTGTAGTCGAATTAAAAATTGATAGGCCAAGCTAAGGAAATTTGCCCAATGCAGGCTTGACGACTGATTCCTGCGACCTGAAGTGCATCTTTCGCATCTGGGTCTTCCTTTCTTTCCTGACCTGCATGTTGAAGTTTTAAGGTCATGGAAACAGATCTTTACTGCCCGTGTCTTCCTCATGTCTTTGACTAGTCATCTATTTTTGGGCTGTAAGAACACAGAGATAGGGTGATGGCTAAAAAATGAAAATGATCTCCCTCGCTTCTTAGTGCCAGAACCATATAGATATAAATCCATGACGCATAAAAATCCCAATTTATTTTCTTAGTATAGTTCTCCGCCTAAGTGCATTTGTACAACACGTTTCTGTTCACAAAGCAACCTTTAATTCGTTGCATTTTTATAGATAAATGCACACATCCCTGTGCACCTCCTACTTGTCCATATAATGGCTGGCATCTTTAAAATTAGTTCCTGAAGGCTGATTAAAGCCCAGTTGCAGCGTTGTTATCCATCTTGCTGAAAAGCTGACTACGACACCGAGCACTTTAGGAGAAGTACAACACAGTGAGAACACTTTAAATACCTTCACTTACTTTCTAATTCATTTCTTTATCTATCACCTTCTCTGCATCCTCCTATTAGAGGATCATAATGCACTGCCAACGCACACATTCAGGGCCGTAGTCGGAGCATTCAGGGCCCAGAGGCAAGTTGTTGACTGATTGTGTTTTGGGGGGGGTTTACAACATGTAATTTGCCTGAAGCTCTACTAAAGGAAGTATAGAGGTTTGTATAGAAATATACAACACAAGATAAACACTTTAAATAAAAGAGTGGTCGGTTAATATCACTGCAACTGGCTGCATGTCTTTCTGGTGCTGTTGGGAGTGAAGATCAAACAGAAGAAAGCAAAACATTAAATCTTTCTTCTGCACATGATGTTGGGTTGTTCGCAAGGGCCTTTTCAATGGCATAAGCAAAATCCCCACAAATGTTCACACTTTTTGTTTAGGCAGTGCTAATGTGTAGGCGACTCTTCTGTTCGGAAAGTTTCTTTGGCTGCTGTTTTTGTTTTTGTAAAGCTTAATATCTCAGTCTGCAGAAAATTGCACTATAACGTCCAGGGGTCTCATGTATCAACGCTGCGTACGCACAAAAACTTTGCGTGCGCCAGGTTTCGCGCTCAGAATCGCTCACGTTTGGATTTACTAACAATGAGCTGAACGTGGGAATGTGCGCAGCTCCACGCCAGCTTCACGGCTGGCGTACGCACATTTTTTGTGCGTGTCTGTTTTATTTCCATTGAAGACTCCTAGAGGTAGTTGTGTTAAATGCTCTCTACAAACCCACATAGCAAAATTTCTCTGGCCCAGCTCTGGCCCACACAATCAGGTTTTGCTTGGCCCACATGCCGCAGTGAATTACGGTACATGACTGGACCAAATCTGGCTTTCAGACAAGGGCCAAACACGGACCATATCTGGGCCAAGTCTCAGCCAAGTTAATAACTCATAACTGGGCCTGAACTGGGCCAGATAGGTTGGTGTGTCACGATTGCAATGAAATTGATAAACCCATGGAGTGATGCGCTTTAGGCACACTATGGGCACGCTTTTTCTCAAAGTGACCTGATTGGTAGAATTTTTTTTCTTTACTCAAAAATGATTTTAGTGTATTTTAAATGTGGGTCAAGACTGGCCAAACTCACATGGCCCACTTATCAAATTTTTAAATCTGGGCCAAATACTACGTTTTTCATCTGGCCCAAATCTTGTGTGCCGCCTTAAAGACGGTGCCACCTCTGCCAAACCCGGGCCATGTTTGGCCCACATGCTGTATGCCAGTGCCGGATGAATGCCTGCTGTGCCAGCTTTTTGCCAAATCTGGGCCAGAATTCTTTGCTACTAGGGAAGTGTCTGAGCCTTGCAATGGCAGCTGTATGAGACGGGTTCATCTAGCAGGTATATAAGGTTTCCATACCATACAGTTGACCAGCCAAACATTAAAGCGCAATTTGCAGCGGTCGCCGGTTTTCCCAATGTAATGGTTGCAATCTACCGCACGCACATTGCTATAAAGACACTATCTGAAGATGAATTTGCATGCGTGAATCAGAAACATTTCCATTCAATAAATGTGCAAATAAAATATGATGCACAGACTTATTAATGATTCCTACTTGTCTTTCTCGTGATAAATAGTAGCAAAATCTGATATGTAGCGGGGGGAAAAAGAAGAAAGAGTTCATCAGACGCTGGATTCCAACCGAGTTCATGCTCGAACGTGTCAAAACATGTTGACATGTGTCTTACGAGCTGCGCCACTGAGACTGCTACTGCAACATTTTACACCTATAAATCACACTATTTCTCTTGTAACTCCACAGTGCGATGTTCAGACCCAACTTTGTTAACCGCATCAGCTAAACTCTCCCACTCTATTTTTTTCTTTTGTTCTTAATTCCGGAGAACAAACTTGCAAATAACACCGCTTTTCTCCAGTCTACCTCCGAAAGCAGCACCTCCAGTTCACCTTCTGTTCAAAGTTTCTCTTCTTGCTTGCTTTTGCCGTTGCTTTTTCGTCGGGTTTTGCCAAAGTAGAGTCATTAGCATATTCATACGGGGGAGGAGGCAGGGAGGGGTTTTGTGCTCGTGCATGTTGCGCTCAGTTTCACGTTCATTCGGATGTACAAAAGAATATGCGTGAGATTCGGCGTACGCAGTGTTTCATACATCTGAATTTTTTTCTGTGTACGCACATTTACAGCTTTGTGCGTATGAAATGTTTTAGCATGATTTCCACGCAAGTCTTCGTACATGAGGCCTCTGGTGACTTAACTTAAACTTAAGTTACATTTTAATGGACTTTCACCTGTTTACTGTGTTTAGATCACTGGTGTGTTTCTATCAACCCAGGCTCATTCTGAAAACGTACCTCTGTATACATTTCTGGAGACCGCTACATATGTAGCTACGTTTTTTTGCAGTTTTTGTTTTCGCAAATCCACAAGAGGCCGCTTTTTTGAAACCTCAAATGTCTCTCACGAGTGCTGCTGTTCTCATGTATACCTACCAAAGGACACTGTTGACTGACTGGCTGACTGACCGTTCGACTGACCCACCGTCCTCCTTTCCTAAACACAACCAACTGTATTTATTGACCTGCCCACCCACTTCCCTAAACCCGACCAACAATTTTCAAAAGCAATCCAGAAATAGAAAAGCCCTCGTCTGAATTTACCACGTTTTCAGATTTTACCACATTCTCACACTGTTATTTACTTGTTTATCTTATTTCTTGAAATCAGTTTTTGTATTACATGCTTTCTGGAACCGTTCTTCACCGGACTCGACCCTCATCGTCGTGGTCAACTCCTCTCTGCGTCTCAAGCATAGACTGTAAAATATATGGACGTAGTGTCCGTGACGTCACCCATAGGTTTCTAAAGAGCGCAAAAGAAGCCACAAGTAGGTGGGGCCAACCGTCGCCATTTTGTACGCGTCATCACACCCACGGCGAGATACCAAACAAGGGCAAAGAGGCGGAGAGTGGGCGGAGCTACAGACACCTGCTGGCATTTAGCTTGGACCTGGTTCAGACACACTTTACTTTGGGAGAACGCTTAATACTTCATCACCTGTGACTCGTTTGTATTCTGACCACTTGTGCTTGGTTGTTTACTACATCAATAAAGTGTTTAGACTTGTAAAAACACTGCTGTAATACACAGAGTGTCATTACAGTAGAAATATACATCGAACTGGCATTACAATTGAGTGGGTCCCCTTTTACTATTGGCAAGGTGGAGGAGACCCCTAAATGTTTTTTTTTTTGGGGAGGGGCATAGGACAGCCCACTGCATCTCCACGCTCCAGGCCCTCCACAGCTCCATGTTCCAGACCCACCGCAGCTCCATGCTCCAGGCCCTCCACAGCCTCATGATCCAGGGCCACAGCAGCTCCACGCTCCAGAGATGGGTTGCGGCTGGAAGGGCATCCGCTGCGTAAAAATATGCTGGATAAGTTGGCGGTTTATTCGGCTGTGGCGACCCTGGATTAATAAAGGGACTAAGCCGACAAGAAAATGAATGAATGAATGGCAATAGTGTATGAGTGTGAATGCAGGAGTGTATGGGTGTTTCCCAGTGTTGGGTTGTGGCTGCAAGGGCGTAAAACTTTTGCTGGGTAAGTTGGTGGTTCATTCCGCTTTGGTGACCCCTAAGCCAAAAAGAAAATGAATGAAATTGAGTGTGTGTTTGAGCCTGGGAATGTGTGTTTCCCAGCACTGGGGGTTCATGATATTCATGAAATTATAATACAAGTTTATAAATCCGTATTTGCTTCACACTTTTGACAAGGGGTGATATCCAAGGAAATCCAGACACATTGAAATAAAGATTTTAGGTGTAAAGTACTTTATACGAAACATCTGCAGGTCTGTCTTGCTTTGCAGTCAAGGAAATGTGACTCAAACTGTAGCGAGGATAAGCTTTATTGCAGGAGCTCAGTTGGCTGAAGGAGGGCTGCGGGTGGAGGGCCACGGGATGCTGGGTGGAGAATGCATGGAATGTCCATTGCTGTTTACGGCCCGGGACGCTTCACACATGCAGGTCAGGGGGCTGTCATCTGTCTTCCACTCTCTTACGCTCAGCTTCTCGTCCCCCCTCATTACACGAGGGTCAAGCTCAGAGGTGACCTAATTAAAAGCTCATTACATCACAGACAATATCCATTAGCATGCCAGGTCAAGCTGTTAATCCATTAGTGTTGCAGAGGCTGCTTGTCCAAGCCTTACATTTTAAAAGCCCCCTCCTTCCTAAAGCACACACTCGCTCACACATGCACACAATCTCTACTTAACGCTATCAGTGTCCAAACACAAGATGATTTCAGACGGGCAGAGTTCCTCAGATAATCACTCTGTGGGATTTAAGGAAGGATAGAGCTTGCCCACGCTCAGATGGAGGTGTTCCACAACTTAGTGAGCTGCCAACCTAGAGAGCATTTGAAGATATAAACTCTGTCATGAAAAACCATTAGCATCCAACTTTCCACAAAAATAGACAAATAGTTGTTCTAGTTGGCGCTGGTTGTATATGAGTACGTTACAGGCCTGGCTCCAGCTTGGAACTTTAGGGTTGGCCAAGTGACATTCCAGGTGGGCCAAAAAAGTGTATATATATATATATATATATATATATATATATATATATATATATATATATATATATATATATATACTAGGGTTGGGCATCTAAGCTAAATTGCAGATCCGATACGCATCTCGATACAAAGAATACGATCCGATATATTAGCAATACATTTGTGACATATTGCGATGCAACACGATACGATTCACACCCATATCACTATACACTGCAATAATTCAGCACTAACTAATTAGATCAAGTTTATGAGATAATGTGAAAGAGGATGCTGTGCCATTGAATGAGTTTGATTATTTATTAACCAAGCAAAACCAATACTTTTTTTTACAAACTGGCTCTTCTCTCAGAGCCAGAGTGTCAGTTTACAGTAGAGGGCCATTTTAGAACCTATAGCACATATTATTTAAGGATTTTCAAGATAAACAGAATGTATAAGTGCAATATATATTAAAATATATATATTTGCACTCTTTCAACATAAAGGTTTAGCATTGCACAACAAGAATTGTGATTTAACCTTTCAACTATGAAAACAAGTTTTACAAAGATATATTGTGCCACTGATTATTCAAAACTTAAGGTGGTAAACTAGCAGTGTTATGCTGCTTTGACACATCACTGTCACTGTAAACAACAGGCTAATAAAAATATAACAAACCAGCAATCTTCTTGATGTGAGGTGGTCAAACTACCCACTGTGCCACCGTGACACCCATTATTTTTATCATTATTCAAAATGAACGAATCGATCATGAACGACCCATCACTAATTCAGTTGCAATTTAGTAACTACTAGGGATACAGCAATACAGTTAGCCCACGGTTCAATACATACCTCGGTTTTTTAACATGGTGTTAGGTTCAGTTCGGTTCTCTAGGCTTGACACAGAGAAAAAAATAAAAACGATTTATTGCAATACTCATTTTGTTTTACTTAAAAGTCAAGAAAAGGGCTCTAGTTCCCAGTGTATTGTATAAAAAAATGAACACTGAAATCTCACAGCTGCTGGTAGCCCATGTACAAACTAAGGAACACATGAAATCCTACACTTTGAAAATAAACACACATGTGAAGTTAATAAAGATAAATTGGCCATTTCAAATAAACATATTTGTACTTCAGTAAACATAAATAAACCATCTTAACTGTCTCTGTGCTGAAAAAATGCGAGACTGTAGTCCAGGGCTATTCAATTGGCAGCCCACGGGCTGAACCCTGCCCCCGAGGCAATTTGTTCGGCTCTGTTACACGGGCACAAAACATCTCCCGATAATCCTACACATTGCTGCTGAACTGTTTGCGTTCTTTTAGACTTCTAGCAACAGATGCTAGAGTCTTTAGCCTCCTTATTAGAGCACCCGACTCCCATGCGGAAGGTCGCCGGTTCAATCCCAGCTCGGAGCAGGTTGGGTGGTGTAGGACCGGTGGGGTTACATTGGTGCCGTGACCCGGATGGGAGTGAGGTTTAGGGGGTGAGTGTAACGGAGGCCAGCTAGTGTGTGCTGTGCAGGTAAACCTCACTCCTCTGACCTCTAAAGGTGCTCTAGTGACAGATGCTAGAGGCCATGGTCTTTAGCCTCCTTGGTGGAACAACCGACTCCCATGCGGTAGGTCGCCGGTTCGATCCCAGCTCAGAGCGGGTTGGTTGGTGTAGGACCAGCGGGGTTACACAAGTTTGCGAATGTTTGTTGAAACAATAGATTTGAGAAACGCTAAATCCACAAACTATGTTTGTGACCACGGAACTTAGTTAGCTAACGATGGTTTTCGGAAGCACACCTCTGAATGTTTTTTTAGAATTATATCTTTATAGAGATTGTGCTTGGTGTGGACGGGCCTTAACAGCTCTGCTAATCGATGACAACTTCATTTTAGGCAAGTTAATACTAAAATATAATAAGAAAAATAAGACAATAAAACTAGAGACTCTGTTTCTTTGAACTAGATCATCACACATTTCTTCATTTCGACAATGCACATTGACAGTAAAATCTTATAATTACATTTTTTGATTAATCTGGCTCAATCAGAGGCAATGATTGCGATTTACTCATAATCTTTCAAACTGATCAACAGATAATAAAACATCAAGCAAACAACTTAAGCAAGTACCTGAGATGGTGACCAAACAGGACTGGCTGACAGTTATAGCTGGGCTTCCAGCTAACTCTATCAAGCCTCTTCAACTGCTCCAGAATGCAGCAGCACGAGTTGTCTTCAATGAACCTAAACGAGCACATGTCACTCTGCTGCTAGTCCATTTGCACTGGCTGCCAGTTGCTGCTCGCATCAAATTTAAAGCTCTGATGTTTGCCTACAAAGTGACCTCTGGCCTAGCACCTTCTTATCTGCTCTCACTTTTGCAGATCTATGTGCCCCCCAGAAACTTGCGTTCTGTGAATGAACGACGCCTCGTGGTTCCATCCCAAAGGGGGAAGAAATAACTTTCGCTCACGCTCACGCTCAATCTGCCCTGTTGGTGGAATGAACTCCCTAACTGCATCAGAACAGCAGAGTCACTCGCTAAAAACGACTAAAAACTCAACTATTTAGTCTCCACTACACTTCCTAATCTGCAATTGCCTCTTTGAATATCACACTAACTGTACAAAAAAAAAAAAAAATACTAATACTACTTATACTTCCCCTTCTTAAACTTTACACACCTGAAACTTGCCTATAGCACTTCTTCATTGTTGCTCTTAGTTGTGTAAATTGCTTCCTTGTCCTCATTTGTAAGTCGCTTTGGATAAAAGCGTCTGCTAAATGACTAAATGTAAATGTAAATGTTATAATCACCTCATTGTAAAACTCTCCAAATATATTTCCAACACCACCTGTCGTCTTTTTTTTATTCTTATGAAATCCAAAACAAATTCTTTTCCCTTCAGAGAGTCCAACTAAGGGAGAAAAATGATGTTGAATTTCCACACACGTCCGAGAGTAACATCTGTGCAGATATTTATGCAGTCTACGTTTGAACTGAGGCTTTCCTCAAGATGCCAGGATGGATTTGGTGCGTTATATAGTACCTCCACCTTCACATAGGCTGCCCTTGAATCTCCTGTAGCGTCTATTGAAGTTTTGTTCAGATGCAACCCATGCACCTGCGAGTTGAATGCATGTATTTATCCTCTCACTGGGGACCGGGCCATACAGAAGCACTCTGCCATCTCTTTGAACCTGCTTCCCCTGGTGGCTTCCTAACTATACAGCACTCAATGCTTTGTAAGTGACTCCAGCAGTGGGGGCAGACTGGAGAGAATAGAAAGTTAACCGAGGGAAGAAACAGTAAAACAAACAAAAAGGCCCCAGGAAAAAATATCTTTGAGTGCACAGGGGGATCAAAGACCTCCACCGTGACCTACGGCCTTTGTCTTTTAGACACTTCATTGAGCTCATGTCTGGACACCTATGGAAGGCACTAGCACATTCAGCACAGGGAAGCTCATTCCCCCTTTGGGACTTCAAATTGCCTCTAAAAAGATTCCTCTAAAAAACATCCAATGTCAATGGACACTCATGGGCCTTCCTCTCTCGTATGACTCCAGAGTTTCAAAGCAAGGAGTGGCATCTAAAACCTGTCAGTTTGCCCACAAAGAAAGCGACTAATTTGTGGATGACTGTAGAGAAGATGTGCCCCCGTGCACTTATTATTTGAATCCTATAATTAGTATTTTGCTTTGTGGTCTAATATCAATTTCAAAGCATTCTTAAATCAAGAAACACAACCTTATTATCATACAAAGATGCATAAGAAAAAGCGTTTACGTTCATTCGTTTTCCATCGGCTTAGTCCCTTATTTATCAGGGGTCGCCACAGCGGAATGAACCGCCAACCCTGCTGAATAAAACCCAGCTTAAACCAGCCTAGGTTGTTTGGCTGGTTTTAGCTGGTTGACCAGCCTGGTTTTAGAGGGGTTTTGGCCATTTCCAGGCTGGTTTCCAGCCATTTCCAGCCTGGTTTTAGAGGGGTTTTGGCCATTTCCAGGCTGGTTTCCAGCCATTTCCAGCCTGGTTTTAGCTGGTCAGGCTAGGAGATGACCAGCTGGCAGCCCAGCCAAAACCAGGCTGGTCAAGCTGGTTTTAGCTGCTGATTTTCCAGCCTGACCAGCTGGAATTGGCTGGAAATTTGTTTCGCAAAGCCCCTAGTTTCTCTGTCGCTGATCCCACGCTTGAACCATGTTAGTTATAGCGTAAAACGCCCATAATGACGTTCTAAACAGGGTGGAGTAACTTCTTCTTTAGAGAAGAACCCCATCATTCATTCATTTTCTTGTCGGCTTAGTGCCTTTATTAATCCGGGGTCACCACAGCCGAATGAACTTATCCAGCACATGTTTGATGCAGCGCATGCCCTTCCAGCTGCAACCCAGTACTGGGACATTTCCACACACTCTCTTTCGCACTCATACACTTTGTCTGGAGATGTCTCATACACTTATCATGAATATAATCTGACTCTAAATCTATGATCTATGTTTGAAGTTCATTCATTTATTTTCTTTTTGGCTTAGTCCCTTTATTAATCTGGGGTTGCCACAGCAGAATGAACCGCCAACTTATCCAGCAAATGTTTTTACCCATCACTTGGAAACATTCATACACACCCATTCACACACATATGGACAATTTTAGCTCACCCAATTCACCTATACCGCATGACTATGGAAACCCACGCCAACACGGGGAGAACATGCAAACACACAGAAACGCCAACTGACCCAGCCGAGACTCGAACCAGCAACCTTCTTGCTGTGAGGTGACAGCACTACCTTCTGTGCCACTGTGTCTCCCAATTGCTTCTTACTCCTTAGCAAATAAAATAAACTGTACTGTAGGTATATGAGGTCCTTCATTTATGCTTCTTCTTATAATCCTACAATACTTGCAGATGTCCTTCTACAATTTTAAAAATGCTGGGTTGTCGTAAATTAATGTTGGGTCAAAGAAGGACATATTCCAATAGAACTTTTACGCACTTCCGCATTTTTTGAACGGAAATACGTCAATGTAGTGCATTAGAACTTCCTGTTATCATATCGGCAGATACGAAAAATGGCAGAAGAATCGCAGTTTCTGTTGTATTCCAGGCTGTTCGTCTTCTAACCAAAAACAGCCCTTTTATTTCCTTCTTTTCCTGTTGATCCAAACCTGAAACCCAAATGGATACAGGCGATCTGAAGAGAGGAAGGGCATAGTTTTCATTTAAAAACAGGTAGCACCTATGTCTGCAGCCGGCACTTCGCTCCGGATGATTACAGTGGTCTAATCATGAAGACTGGTGTTGTCCTGAGCCTATTGACCTTATTCTAAAATGCGGAAGTGCGCCTGTTTTCGGAATTGTCTTAGAACTTCCGATTCAGTCGTCTATGAGAGAAATGACAAGGAATAATAAACGGCAGAAAACGGGCAAACTACTAGCTCTACAAACAAATAATTGCATGACTACACAGACCAAGTAGAATAATATAACAAGAATATATCAAATTGCAACATCAAGCAGCGAAATGAGCAGTTTTTAATGTCTAAAAATGAATGGAAGTGAATGAGACCGGAAGTCTCGAGCCAAAAAGATTCAAATGGCAGCGCCCGCTCGTCTGCGGAGAATAAGGTCAATTCCCTTGGAACAACTCTACAGCTCCTTTGAGAAGGGAGTCAGTATATGACAGAACCTACAAACGTCAGTCTAAACAGCTATGCTGTGAAGATAGCGACATGGTGGTTAAGGCAGTAAGGATGGATCACGACTACGTGACACACCACCTGCATTGAGGTAAAGTTGGTTTTATATTCACACATTCGTTCATTTAGAAGTCTCTATATTGTTTACTATGTTACTTTAAATATTCGATCGAAATTAGCATGCAAATATGACTCGAAAACAACATTAACGCTGGTTATTTGACTGTGAACAATGTTGTACTTTGATAGTCATTGGCTGCTAATATGATTTCACTATTTAGAGTTTGCAAATAATACTTTAAAGAAATTATATTGTTAAGGGGAAAGTCTGAATGTGCAAATATAAAACCAACTTTCCCTCTATCCCACCTGCAGGTAAGATTGTTCATAGTGTATTGAGTTAACGCTAGTCAACTATGTGTACCGTTATGCATTTCTACCTAAACAAATAAATGTGAATAATATAAGCTGTTCACAAAACTCAACTAATAAAATAAAACATATATTTTTTTTAATAATGAATCAATTTATTGCTGTGACATCTAGTAAATACACTAAGTTTTATCATACTAGCATGTGTGGAAGTATTTAAAACATGTGTGTTACAACTGGCCCTGTGTTAGGTTCTGCCCCACTTTCCCCTATTTTAATTGCATGTATTTAATTACGTATTTAATTATCTTCGAAAGACAACTCAGGCTCGCCGAAAACACTCTAGCTGCCATTTTTCCGCCAAAAAAACTCATACCGGAACTGGGTTTACACGTTGTTGACATACTTCCGGTTTTTGCGTATACAATCTCACGGCAATTCGTAACTTTTTCATTTAGTGGCTAATTCGTATGAATTCGTACGATCTAATTCGTACAATTTAGTACGATTTGCTTATCCCCCAATGACGGTTGGGTTTAGGGGTGGGGTCAGGTGCCACGCCTCCTTTTTAAAATCGTACCATTTCGTACGACTGAACTCGTATGAATTCGTACGAATTAGCCCCTAAACTGGCGAAACGTAAAATACTTATGTTTTCTCGTGAGATCAGGCTGGTTTTTATCGTAAATTCTACCGATTATTTTCCAATGTTGGGTTGATGGGAACTTTTAATAAATTGCTTAATACAGGATTAACACTCGCCTCAGTTTAAGTCAAATCTAAATCTGTTATCTCTCACTGTTGATGCATTGTTGTGGCTGCTTAATGAAAGCTGTGGTGTTGCAGAGGTATGGGGTTAGTTGGTCAGGGAAGAGCACTAAAGGATAGGGGTTAAGTATGTCGGGAAGGAACGCACACAAATTGTCCAGCTTTCATTAGTGTGCTGAGTGAAGACTCCGCAGAGGACTCGATTCCCAAGACTCTCAGATAACAAGTGGCTTCTCACACTGGGGCTTTCTGTTTCCTCCAAATAAAACCAAAAAGAGAAGAAGAAAAAAAAAAGGAGCGGGATGGAGAATGAGTTACCACAGAGAGAGAGAGAAAACAGGAGAGCCGTTCCAGCAGCCAACTGTTATCTGCCTGACATTCAGTCAGTGTGGAGTTATTTTAGGTTTATTTATCCCCAAGAGCAATGAATGGCTGCCGACAAGATATTTCTGATAGATGCGATAAGGGCTTCCATCCTCTAAACATGCCCTCTTAGCTTAAAGTTAACCTCACCTCTAAAAGCCATTAGTGACAGACATAAAGCCGAGGGGAGCGTGTAGGTCCCAGCGCAGCATTCATCTGCACTGCAGTTATTCTAGACCTCTCCCAAAAGCAAACAGACAAATGAAGACGTCTCCAGTGGAATTTCAGGAATACGCAAAGACTGACACTTTTTGTTTTAGCTGCACTGAAAGAACAATGATTCGTTGGATTTTCTTGATTTTTTTTTTAACTAAATAGATGCAAACAATTTATATGGGGCTGAATTGAAACAAAATCAATTTAGTAACATTCAGCTTCATTTGTTTACATTGAGCCATTAAAAACTGTTTGCAATCACTTACCTTAAAAAAACATAGTTTAAAGAGCTCTAAAAATCTGTTTCAATAAAACTGGGACAAGTTGACAGAGTACAAACTGTAAATTTGGACAAAACTGTGATGACAGAATAATTAGCTTACCATTCATTAAACAGCACCTATGGTGAAAAATCTACTTTTCAAGCTTTTTGGACAGAAATATGTGTATATATAGTGTATAGACCGTCATATTGGGCTGATATGAACACACCTGGGGCCTCATGTATCAACGCTGCGTACGCACAAAAACTTTGCGTGCGCCAGGTTTCACGCTCAGAATCGCTCACGTTTGGATTTACTAACGATGAACTGAACGTGGGAATGTGCGCAGCTCCATGCCAGCTTTCTGGCAGGCGTATGCACATTTTTTCTGTGTCTGTTTTATTTCCATTGGCGACTCCTAGAGGCAGTTGTGTTAAATTCCTCTCTACAAAGTGTCTGAGCCTTGCAATGGCAGCTGTATGAGACGGGTTCATCTAGCAGGTATATAAGGTTTCCATACCATACATTTGACCAGCTAAACATTAAAGCGCAATTTGCAGCGGTCGCCTGTTTTCCCAATGTAATCTGAGCGATCTACTGCACACACATTACTATAAAGACACTATCTGAAGATGAATTTGCATGCGTGAATCAGAAACATTTCCATTCAATAAATGTGCAAATAAAATATGATGTTTATTGATATGAACTTATTGATGATTCCTACTTGTCTTTCTCGTGATAAATAGTTGGCAAAATCTGATATGTAGCGGGGGAAAAAAACAAGAAAGAGTTCACCAGACGCTGGATTCGAGCCGAGTTCATGCTCGAACGTATCAATTCATGATCACATGCGTCTTACAAGTAGCGCCACTGAAACTGTTAAACGTCCTGCAACATTTTACAGATATAAACCACACTATTTCTTTTTTTTAATTCACTCAGTGCGATGTTCAGACCCAACTGTGTTGACCACATCTCCCACTCTATTTTTTTCTTTTGTTGTTAATTCCGGAGAACAAACTTGCAAATAACACCGCTTTTCTCCGCTCTACCTCCGAAAGCAGCACCTCCAATTCACATTCTGTTCAAAGTTTCTCTTCTTGCTTGCTTTTGCCGTTGCTTTTTCGTTGGGTTTTGCCAAAGTAGAGTCATTAGCATATTCATACGGGGGCGGAGGCAGGGAGGGGTTTTGTGCTCGTGCATGTTGCGCTCAGTTTCACGTTCATTCAGATGTACAAAAGAATATGCGTGAGATTCGGCGTACGCAGTGTTTCATACATCTGAATTTTTTTCTGCGTACGCACATTTACAGCTTTGTGCGTACGCAATGTTTTAGTAAGATTTCCACGCAAGTCTTCGTACATGAGGCCCCTGGTCCTTTTTTTTTCAGTTTAACAACATAAAAACGGTGGACCAACTGGAGCGGTTTTCAGATCGACCGCAACTTAGGAGTGCGGTCCCCCCGCCCACCCAATTGATTGACAGCTGCGTATTAACTTGTGCCGGTAGTCACGTGTATAATCATCAGTGTTGGGGAGGTTACTTCGGAAATGTAATAGATTACAGATAACAAATTACCCTATTTAAAATGTATTAAGTTGTCTGCGCCAATAGCCTAGTGGTTAGTGCGTCGTCACATATCACCAAGGTGCTCACGACGACCTGAGTTCGATTCCCGGCTCAAGTTCCTTTGCCGATCCTTCCCCTATCTTTTCCTGTCGGTAAAAATCTCCACTGTCCTATCCAAATAAAGGTGAAAACCCCTAAAATAATTATAAAAAATGTATTAAGTTATACAAATTTTCGATTAATTTATAAAAGTAAAGTAACTAATTACAACTGATTACTTTTTGATTACTGTAAGGTTTCTAATGAGCATTTTCAACTCAATAATTTTCAAGCATTTATACCGAGGACATGTTCCCCGCGGGATTTATGCATGTAGGTGCGCCGCAAATCAAAAGCATCAGAATAACATCGCTTTAATAAATGGCTTTGGCAGAAGGCATCGTGCACAACAAAAACAAGCAAAGCAACAGATTAGTATTATTCAACATATCCCAGATTTTTAAAGGACATTTTTAGATGTAATTAATTTGTAATTTTTAAAATTTTCACAGTAACTGTAATTTAATTACACATTTTTTTCTCAGTAACTGTGACAAATTACTGTTACTTTCATTTTGTAATGAAATTACGTGACGCCATAACATGTAACTAGTTACTCCCCAACACTGAAAATCACATCAACAAGACAGGACGTGCGCAGGGCAACTGTGAATAAAAGCTCTGTTCAGTTTGCTAGGATCATCAATAATCATTAAATGTGATCAAGACGGGTAAATTTTACAAGTTTAAAATGTTTTAAAACAGTGCATGTGTCTAATGAATTACAGCAATTCACCTCAGATTTCCTTTATCCCCACAGCTGCATGTCAGAACAATAATAAAAGACACTTTAATCCCGGTTTGTGGACATTAAATCAGGTTTATTTCGTATATTAACATAACAGATATCCGTACAGCAGTGGAGATTAACCTGTATCCTGTCACATTTGCGTGCAAAAAGAGTGCAAAGCTAAACGCGCGCGCTGTCTGTGTGTGTGGGTGAACTTTGTAACGACATTGTGTGTGACTCATCGTTGCAACTCAACAACAAACTCATCAAATACTCATTGGTACAGTCTTACTGTAGTATTTCTCACAAACGCTACTTGAAATCTTCTTCCTTCAAGTCTGTCTGTTGTCTGAATCAGCCGAGGGAGGAGATTAAGGCACGCAGAAAGGCACGTAGAAACGGTGGGTGGGGAGGACTAGCCTTAAAGGCGCAGTACAACAAAACCGCTACCCCATGCTAAAAGGTATAAAAGAGAAACTTATAAAAGGTCTAATAAAAAATATGATGGGTGTTTTGGGGTGTCATTCACACACAAACACTACGGTCAATTTAGCTTGTTCAGTTTACCTATAGTGCATGTGTTACACGCTGCGCCACCATGATGCTCCTTTATTTTAACCAGTTTTATTAAACACCTTTATATTATATTTCTAATAATAATAAATAAATAATAATTATTATTATCCTTATTTTTACATTGATTTGCAAAAGACAGCGCTGACGCGCACCTCTCAAAAAATGTAACTACACATCGCAACAACGCGTATACAAGCTCTGTGATTGGTCGTCTTGGTAGCTGTGACGAATGCGGGCAGCGCTGGGAGCCACGAGCCCGATGGAGCGAGTGTTTACAAGTGTCTAGTCGCATAAAGGAGCTCCAGATGGAGACCATTGTTTTGTGTTTATCTTATGATTAAAGTTGATGCATGTCCGCCGGCTCCCACTTCTAAATGAGCGAGTTTGAGCCACTTGTAGCGTTCAGAAAAAAACAGACCCGCTAATAAACTTGACACAGAGGAACATAAAAACCTGATGCCAGTTAGCGTTTTTGAAGTGTTACTGTAGAGCAACACAAACAGCACGCTGAAGTATGCACGACCACACAACGCAAGCAACGTGGGTCATGCCGAAGTATAAACCAGCCTTAAGTGTAACATTCATTTTCCTTCGGCTTAGGCCTGATCCCAATTCTACCCCTTAGCCCTTCCTCTTACCCCTCGTTTTGCGCACTCACGTCAAGGGGTAGTGGTGTCCCAATTCTCTTTAGCTTGAAGGTGTAGGGCTAAGGGGAAGGGGTGACAAACCCTTCGAACGAAGATTTTTCTGGACCACACTTGAAACCAAGGGGTAAGAAAATTTCCCAGAATACATTAGCCACAGCGGCAGTATTGCTGAACCCGGAAGTAAGCCCTACTGAAAAAAACTGCTTAAACCAGCCTAGGCTGGTTGGTTGGCTTTAGCTGGTCAACCAGGCTGGTTTTAGAGGGGTTTTGGCCACTTCCAGTTGGTTTCCAGCCATTTCCAGCCTGGTTTTAGCTGGTCAGGCTGGGAGATGACCAGCTAAAACCAGCTTGACCAGCCAAGCCTGGGAGCCCAGCCAAAACCAGCTATATCCAGCTTAAACCAGGCTGGTCAAGCTGGTTTTAGCTAGATTTAGCTGGTCGTTTTGGGTGGAAACCAGCCTGGAAATGGCCAAAACCCCTCTAAAACCAGGCTGGTCAACCAGCTAAAACCAGTCAACCAGCCTAAGCTGGTTTAAGCTGGATTTTTTAGCAGGGAGGAGATCCACAAATTAGTATTTTTTTATCATTATAATGAATTGTTACGACAAACAAACACATTTTAATATATTCATAACCACATTCGTGCTGCAACATCAAGCCGACGTCCAATGCTGGACAGATTTGTATTTTGGTTACTTTCCAATGCAATTTAAAAACAACAAAATATCAATGTCTAACGATGTTACGTTACAGCTTAACATTGTGTGGACTTTACCAATATGACGTCTATCAGACGTTGGATTTTGGTTGCTGCAACTGACGAATAAATATCAGTATTTGACATCAATATGACATTGGTTTAAGATGTTGGCTCAACGTTTGATTTCGGTAACTTTCCAGCACAACCTCAAACCGACAAAAGATCAACGTCATTACAAGTTGTTTTTGGGCATCAAGATAACATTGTCCTTAGATGCTGGTGACCAAAATCTAACCTAATATTAATGTCTTATGATGTTGTGTGTCCGCTGAGATATGATAAGGATGTGAAAACCCTCAATGTCACCCCGACTTAGCAATTGCTATTTGCCTAAAGCAACTGACCCCAAACTTTCCCATGTCACCCAATCGCTAATCAATGCTCTTGTGTTTCCCAGCGGCTGCAGTGAAAGTTTTTGATATTTCTGTGCCCGACCATCTGGCCGGCTGCTGATGAGAAGCAGAGATGATGGCTGGTATACGAGGCTGGCAGTGCTCAAGTTTCTGCTATCTTTTGGGAGTCTTTGATGTGCGTTTCTCCCACCTCTGGCTTCCTTCTCTCAGGAAATTGCTTTCTGTCTGTTTCCACAGCAGATAAATGATCTGGGTAGGGGCTGCACACTGTCACCAGCCAGCCCTGTACATCAGACGACCTGGATTATGTTGACTGCGTGTGGCTTCATCTGAAATACCGAAGAGTGGAACGCAGATCTTTATATCTGTGAATTGTTTAATCTGAAAGCGACTGCCACCTGTACATCAGTTATTTTGACTTGCTTTAGGTTCATCATCCTTAAAGGACCCGTGAAGTCCTTTGAAATGTGTATTTTTTCTTTGATGTTTGACAATATTAACTGAAAAATGAAAAGAGGGCAGGGCATAGTGTAGCTCCTCCCAGTGGCGCCTGCATGTGTACGGCTGTACGCACTATGGTTGGGCATCTAAGCTATAATGCCGATCCGATACGCATCTCGATACAAAGAATACGATCCGATATATTAGCGATACATTTGTGACATATTGCGATGCAACACGATACGATTCACACCCATATCACGATACGATGCGATATTTCAGCACTAACTAATTAGATCAAGTTTATGAGATGATGTGAAAGAGGATGCTGTGCCATTGAATGAGTTTGATTATTTATAAACCAAGCAAAACCAAGACTTTTTTTACAAACTGGCTTTTCTCTCAGAGCCAGAGTGTCAGTTTACAGTAGAGGGCCATTTTAGAACATATAGCACATATTATTTAAGTATTTTCAAGATAAACAGAATGTATAAGTGCAATATATATTAAAATATATATATTTGCACTCTTTCAACATAAAGGTTGAGCATTGCACAACAAGAATTGTGATTTAACCTTTCAACTATGAAAACAAGTTTTACAAAGATATTTTGTGCCACTGATTATTCAAAACTTAAGGTGGTGACCTAGCAGTGTTATGCTGCTTTGACACATCACTGTCACTGTAAACAACAGGCTAATAAAAATATAACAAACCAGCAATCTTCTTGCTGTGAGGTGGTCAAACTACCCACTGTGCCACCGTGACACCCATTATTTTTATCATTATTATTATTAATATTATTATTATTATAATTAAATAAAAATTAACAGGAGGAGGTGTTTAAAACCTTCGTTCTCCGTGACACTAGGCTGAATATCTTTGCAGATGAACAATGCAATAGCATTCGTTATTGGCGTAGAGCGCACAAAACTGTTGCGCACGGAAAAAAAAAACTTGCAATGCTTTTCTCACCACTTTTGGAGCTGGTTGAAGCAGTGCGAAAGCCGGGGATGCAGGAACACTGGAAGATGCTTTCACAACAACACCGTGGCGCCGCTTCAAGTGAGATTTCAGATTAGTCGTACTGCCCGCGTATTTTATAGATGCGCGGCACATTTTGCAAATTGCATCTGTCCTGTCATGTCGTCCATCCTTAAATCCATAATGTTGCCATACTTTAGATTTAAAACTCAGTGAGGAATAAAATGTTTGTTTTGCTTCTCGCGCTTTCTGAGGGCGCTTCACTAGCTTCATCCGCACACCTGATACACTGAGTTGTAGTTTAAGTGTACACATCCGCAAATCCGTTGCTAAGGCTTACTTTATGTAGGTCGATTAAATTATGCGCCAAAAACAGGTTGACAACACTTGTTAATAAATAAAAAATACATTCTATATTAAAAATATAAGCTGTATCTCGCAAAAACCGATGCATCTCGCAAAAACCGATGCATCTCGATTTGCTTCCAAAATTTCATTCATCCTCTGCTGCTCAACCGATGCACTCGCATCGTGCACGCGCATGACCGCGTATCGATACATATCGGTTAATCTTCCCATCCCTAGTACGCACTGTGCGTCCCTACCATGAGAGGGCGCGAATTAATGCCGCTTTTTAATTTTTTTATTACATAATTTAAATTGATTATTAAACAGCATACACGACGATATATTGATAAAGCAAGAAAGAATGACAACAAAGGTGTGTGTTTTAAAGTGTGTATGTACTTGCATGGTGGGAGATGGGTAAAGAAATCTGGCTTTAGTTTTACTGGTGGATTTTCCGCACCAAAAAAATCACCATTCAGATGACAAGGTTAAAATGAGTAAACGCTCTTTAAAACAGCAAAACTTCATTGAGACATTTGCCAAAAGGCCTAAAACTAATGAGACAAATACCGCAGTCTCATTATCAGCACCTGAGCCGGGCAACCTGTCTCGTTCATCAGACAGATCAGAGCTGCGCGGCCTCCTCGCATGGAACAGCTATCATTCAAGGTGTTTTAAACTATTTTATCTGACAGACTGGCATAAATAAGCAGACATCTCCATTCTCACGAGTTTCTGAAGTGTCTCAGGCCCCGTTTACACTAATGCGTTTTAGTTTGAAAACACTTAAGTTTTGCTACGGTTACGCCAACCGTCCACACTACGCTCGAGTTCTCGAGCGCCGAAAACAGAGCGTTTCGAAAACGCGGGAGAGGCCGTTTTCATTCTGAAACGCTGCTGCTCTGTCTCAGTGTGGATGATGGAAAACGGAGACATCTGAAAACGGAGGCGGGGCTGCAGACATTCACCTCTCTGATTGGGGCTTTTCCTGAATATTAAGTAGCCTAACACGCACAGTTCAGTCCTGCATCCTCTCTGTGTAAGTTCAGACTTCGCAAGTTTGATCAAGGCTGCAGTCTCTTCTTCTCAGTTTGATATGGAAAACAGACTATACCGAGGACACGGGTAAATCTTCAAAGGGAACACTTCATAACTTCATTCACATCATCCTGGCTACGTTGTTTCACTTTCTCAACAATAAAATGTAAACATGATTTAAGGAACTGCCTATTTTCTTTTTGATATTAACAACTAAACAGCCAGCAGAAATGTTGAGGCGTCGTGCTGCATGAGCGTCATCTTCACTGTGTGGATATTTAACAATAACAACTGCCTTCTTTCAATTTCAGTGAAAATACGAAACACAGCCTCTCTTCTGCTGAATATCAGTTTTAATAATCGATAATGGCCATTATAAAAGTATAACATAAAATAAGTTTATACATTATAGAAAATAAAGGCAAGCGCTCAGTCAATATACAGAATAGGCTACGTGGTTACATTAATCATTAACTTATCTTTGCGCTTAGCCAAAACACGTTACCTGAGAAAAAGTAAGATTCCAATGACCAAAGTCAGGGAATATGTCGTTAGATAAAGACAACAAGATGAATGAAATATCCCGTTTAATAAATATAGTGAGGTTAGATCCAGCGGGAGATGCTTGATGAGAAGTCCGACTAGCACAGCTC
Source organism: Danio rerio (assembly GCF_052040795.2). Classification (NCBI taxonomy): domain Eukaryota; kingdom Metazoa; phylum Chordata; class Actinopteri; order Cypriniformes; family Danionidae; genus Danio; species Danio rerio. The sequence continues at coordinate 56,427,661 of NC_141037.1, read as the reverse complement.
TCATCTGGGTAGATGGGCTGCAGCGCTTGCCAGAGAGTGTGTGTGTGGTCACGTGATGTGCGTTTTCAGCGTTTTGGTGTGGACGGAGAGCAGTTCAGAAACGCTGGGTAAAACGCAAGTGTGGATGCAGATCGTTTTCATTCTAAAACGCCGTTTTAAAACTAAAACGCATTAGTGTAAACGGGGCCTCAGTCTTTCAACAGAGTTTGTTCCACCGAGGTAAATGTTCAGTGCTGTTGCGAATATGCGAATTTGTAAACGCATGTCCTGCTCTTCCAAATTATTTGATTAAATGAAATAAATTGTAATTGACCGGCGCAACATGGGAAAACAGTTTAATTTAGGCCCCTCTGAAACTGAACATTTCACTTTAATTTAATTTAGCCTAGATTATTATTTTATTTGACAGTTCAGTTTGTGGTTCGGCATTGTTATATTGCGGGTTTTGAAGCACTTCACTTTAAATGTTATTGGTTCTTCTATTTTATCTAGAAGATAACTGACCAAGACAAACATTTGAACAAAGAGACAAACAATATACGAAATTTGTTTTAAAAAGACATTTTTTCTGAGAAAAATATCGGCTACAAATTTTATTTTTGTTTGAGCCAGTCCACTACTCAACTGTGCGGGTGGATGATTGTCGGTCAGTGGAAAATAAGGATTTAATTAATGCTTTACTAATTGTATTTCATCACAATTTTCTGTCATATATTTGTAAATTTTTAATATGTCATAATTTTGGGGGCGGGGCGGTGCTGAATTTGTGCGTACCTAGGAATAAAATCCTGCAGGCGCCCCTGGCTCCTCCCCTATATAAAAACCGCCAATAGTGTTTTGTTTTATCGCAGCTCGGCCAGTGAGAGAGGTTGAGCTCCAGCACATCAAATGAAAAGCTTATGAAAACAAAGGGGCGGGGCATGTCAGACACTAGAGAGCATTTGATTCGTCAGAAGATTTGATGAGAAACTGAAGTATAGTGACGTGAAAAAAAAGGTTGATCCATTTACCGTGATATTTTTATACAAGGTTATCAAACCTTCACAATCTTAAACCAGCCAATGCCTATGTGAGACATAACATTCACTCATTTATTCATTTTACTTCAGCTTAGTATCTAGAGGTCGCCACAGCAGAATGAACCATCAACTATTCCGGTATATGTTTTACGCAGCAGATGCCCTTCCAGCTGCAACCCAGTATTGGGAAACACCCATACACCCTCATTCACACACAAACACACACACACACTCATACACTTCAAGCAATTTAGTTATATTCAATTCACCTATAGCACATGCTTGGATTGTGGGGGAAACCGGAGCACCCGGAATAAAGCAAGGTGCAAACTCCACACAGAAAAGCCAACTGGCCCAAACCAGTGACCTTCTTGCTGTAAGGTAACAGTGCTAACCACTGAAAATAAAGAAATATTTTATACATATTTCAACATTCTCTGGGTGTTTCCCAGTAATGGGTTGTGGCTGGAAGGGCATCTGCTGTGTAAAACATATGCTGGATAAGTTGGCTGGTCAATCCGCTGTGGCAATCCCTTATTATTAGGGACTAAGCCTAAAAGAAATGAATAATGAATGAAAGATTCTCTGAGGAACCAAAGACACAAGCGAAGAAGGCTTATTTATAGACTGTATGACATCACTGGAAAAAACCCTTTAAAATCCTTTATTTTGGCGAGTGCACTGCCTCTAACTCATAACGCAGCAGGTCAAAGGTCATCTCAAAAACAAAAAAGCAGCAGCCTTGTTGTCATCAACATGAGAACGCACTGCCCACATTACGGATCTGGAAAATGTAGCGTCTGCATTCTGAATCATTCTCTCTGATGACAGACAAGAGCAAGGCTACTCAACCCTCCGTCTCATTCCAGACGACTCCCTGCGCCTCGCAAGGCCTCTGACTGACGGCCCGTGAAGCTTCTCATTTCATTCAAGTACCGTGTCACCCTCCATTCACAACATCATAGCAAAAAGCACACTTGAGTGTTCCAGAGCAGGAAGCTTCCTGCGGGGAGAAAGTTTGGTTTCAGGTCAGTGTGCTTTAGTCGGTGCGCTGGGGGAGGTGCCGTAAACTTGGCCTACGTCTACATTAATCCGGATGCATTTGAAAACCAATAGCACTTTTTTCATATAGCACTTTTGGTCCCACTTTATATTAAGTGGCCTTAACTATTATGTACTTACACAGGAATTAATAGTTTGTTACAATGTACATATTGTGTAAATACATGTATTTACTGTGTACTTATGCTTGATTAAATACATGTATGTAATTACAACTGTAATTAATTTTTGTAATTACATTTGTAAATACACTGTTGACCACCCCTTATACCTTAACCCACCCTTAAACCTAACCATGCCACCAAACCTGTCCATAACCCAACCTCTATCCCAACTCAAAAGCACAACAAGTGTTCTCAAATACATTATAAACACAGTAAGTACATTGCATTTATTTTTCTGATGTAAGTACATTGTAGTTAAGGACACTTAATATAAAGTGGGACCGCACTTTTTAATTGTCCTCCAAAAGGTTCCCGTCCATTCTAAACTGCTTAAAAGCATAGTTCACGCAATAATGAAAATCGACTCGTTATTTATTCTCCCTCTGGTAACACTTTACAATAACAGCACATGAACAATGATGTGTTAATATGTACACTAAGTGTGGTTTATTCATAAACTAATTTCGAGAGGATCACTAGCTTATAATGAACACGGCTGGCTCCTTATTAGCTCCATAATCAGTCCTATTAGATGATTACGGAAGCATTATAAATGACCTGAGTTTTTCACTCCAGTTATCTTCGTCTTGAAGCTCCCCCCCTTTCTACCCCTACATCCTCCCCCTTTTTTCTGATCGGGCGACACGGTGGCCCAGTGGCTAGCACTGTTGCGTCACAGCAAGAACACCGCCGGTCCAACCTTTCGGGCTGGTTGGTGTTTCTGTGCGGAGTTTACATGTTCTCCTCATGTTCGCGTGGGTTTTCCCCGGGTTCCCCCCAACGTCCAAAAACAGAAACCATAGCCAATCGACTAAAACAAATTATCACCCAATACAACCTTAGTTCACACTTCTCACGGTGTCAAGCAGGGGGCGTTCTGGAGACCTACCTGAACTCGAACTCCCCTCTCGCCCTTCCAACGGGAGGGAGCCCAGGGCTCGAGGATATTACGAGCTCAGGGCTCTCTCCCGGGACAGCATGCCAAATACGCTTTATTGATTATCAGCTAAGTGTGAACTCTTGAAACATTATTGTGAACTAATGATGAGGTAAGGCACGTGATGGAAAGAGTACTGAAAAATCCTACACAAACAGACATCCCAAGATGGGAAAAAATCCATTTCGGGGGACACAGAGATGATTTGAGGGAGGTCACGGGAGAGTGGGTGCCTGAAGATAGGTGGTGTTGGGTGTACTCGCGACGTATCTGAAGAGCAGTGGGGGGGCGTGTTTATGCGATGTACCTGAAGAGCGGTGGGGGTGAGTTGCGCGCTACGTACCTAAAGAGCGGTGGGGGTAAATTTCGCCCGACGTACCTGAAGAGCTTGGATCCGGTGGAGACTATTTAGGGACGGGGCGGGAGACGTGCAGTTTCCGGGAGATTATCAATCTTTTGCGGGCATGCGGGACTCTCTATGCATTTGCGGGAGACTCACGGAACTTTTCGGGAGACTTGGGATGTCTGCTTAATTCAAAGTACCATTACTTGCCTAAAAATGTAGTGTGCGTAGAGTAAAAGTATCTGTTGTAAATATTACTTAAAGTGTGAGTAAAACGTAGTCCTTTCAAAAGTACTCAAGAATAGTGTTATGCTGTAAAAAGCTGATGCATGTACATGTAAATTGTGTGTAAACGTAACATTCTGTAGTGCATTTAGTTATTGCTCAGTTGGCACAGAGCGTCATAATACATTAATATCATGTTAGATTTAGGTTGTGGTGTCAGGTGACCAAAAATTAATGTCTAGCCAGAGTCTAAAGACACTAGCACCTTTCACACATACAGACCTTTCCGGAAAATTACAGGCAATTTTCCGGAAACGTCTGTATGTGTGAACAGGCCGTTTTTGAAAATACCGGTAAATTCGTTCTGGCTATTTTCCGGAAAGAGAAGTTGTAACGTTACCAGCAATTTGCCGCAATGCTGCGCTGTGTGAACGCAGACGTAAGATTGCCGGAAAGAGCGCGTTTACAAATTTACCAATTTTAAGAAGAGCAGTTGACTTAAAAACTCTCAAAACTCAAAAGTGTTTTTGAAAGAGTTATTTTTTCCTGACTTCTCTTAATTATTATAGATGTAACCTTGAAGGGGGTCAAAGTGCAGGCAGCTGGAAAGGGAAAAAGCCGGTGGGCCTTTGGGATCTCGAAAGTGGGGGTTGGCGATAGTGCTGTTGGGTCCTTGGAGGAAACATTAGCAAAGCGTGGAGGAAAAGCTGCCAAATTAACTTCTCACCCTTTCAATCACACCCCAGAGAATTCCTGTCCCACTTCACCTCTGCCAGTCTGGCTCGCTTTTTTTCCTGCCTCTCTTCCCATTCCGAGTTAAGACACGAAGCGACCCCTGAACACCTACACTCCCCAGCAACCCAGAACACTAATGTTAACACACCAACAAGCCAATGAGGTCGTATGGCCTCTTTCTGCCCTCGACTTGTTATTTTTCCCTTTGTGAGCCTTACGAGCAGAACTAAGGCTCCCCCTCATGTTCCTTTTGAAGGAATGGAATAAATGTCTCATTTGTATCAGTGACACTTGTTCTAAATGGTCCATTTCTGTTTAGGCAGATTTAAGGGAGTTATTGGGAGCTGCGAGTTCTTTTGCATTAGGTATTTCACTCTTGGCCCTCGATAAGTTTCAATCAAATGAAAAGCAGATGCAGACCATATTGGGTCCTTTGTTGGAAACAATATTTTGAGTGGTACTAATTTATTAGGCTCTTGCAACATCTGGAATTCTTTATAATTAATGCACTGACCTCAAAACTTTACTTCCACCTGTTAAACTCTGAGAGGGAGGCCAGAGATGCTCCTGCATATGACTGGGAAATAGTTTGGCAGATGGTTACATTTAGGCTTCAAAAAAAATAAATATTGTGGTCCTTTGTAAATAATATCAGGCGAACAAAAACGGTGGGAATCATGTACTTTTGTTAGTCTGAAAAGTTGTGGTCATGAAAGGATAGATGTGGTGATCTCCAACACTGAGGTAGACTGTGCTGTATAATCAATGCTCGGTGGGTACAGGGAACCAAAGTGCGGCAAGACTTTGATACAAAGCAGGATTGATTCTGCAGACTGATTGCAAGTGCACTCTCAGACACTATTACCTTATAACATCTACATTCCATTAAGCCTACCCTTCACAGTTAAGTCACTTGCTCTATTGAGAGCATGTGCCTGAGAGTGCATGTCTGAGGCTGCATGAGATGGCCTCCCAATCATCCCCATCCACCAAATTGGCTCTGTTACTATCTCTCCACTCCACCAATAGCTGGTGGGTAGTAAGCACATTGGCGCCATTGTCCTCAGTCGACCGTCGCATCATCCAGGTGGATGGTGGTGTCAAGATATATATATTGGCATCTAAACACAGCAAATCCAAAAGGTTCATGCAGGATGCCATAGTTTTTATAGATGGAGATTACAAGCAATAATAGTGCGTTCATGCAATGTACCGTAATTTGAATAGATGTAGATTATAAACAATGGCTGATGAATGCGAGCCGAGTAGTATGTCCGAATTCATAGAATTCGAAAATCAGTAGGCGAGACGTACCCGGATGACTTACTACTTCCAGCAAGAAAGTGTGCATCCCATGCACGCTGCCCTATCCCATAATGCCCCGTGAGAGATTTCCTGAATGGAAGTGAGGCGACGCAACTGACGCAGGTAGGTCACGTGACCATGACAAAATGGCGGCTATAGTACGTCCGAATTCCATTCATACTTTTCACATTCATACTGTACAGAACGTACTTTTCTAACGGCCGAGTGGTACGTTTAAATTCAAATGCAGTACCTACTGAGTATAGGCGGTTTCGGACGCAGCAAATTACGTGTTCAGCGTTATGTTTGGGTGGTATTTCAAAACAAGCACAAAACACTCTCTGTTTGTCTTCCAGCAAATTTGAATGTTATCACTTGTTTGAATGGCTGATATCAGTGGTTATTAGCTGATAGATATGGGCCAGTTGGGACCTTCTGCTCCTACTGGTAGGCTGTTATCATCCCTCCACATAGTTAATCAGATATAAATTAAGCTGCAGCCGGAAGTTAACGAGAATAATTTATATGATCTATTTAATAACCAGCCTGAAAATGGCCAAAACCCCTCTAAAACCAGGCTATTCAACCAGCTAAAACCAACCAACCAGCTTAGGCTGGTTTAAGCTGGATTTTTCAGCAGGGTACCCTAACACTAAACCCAACCATCACAGTAATGCAAAAACACATCTGGATCTGGTGTCTTAAGAACCACTTTTAATGGTTTAGAGCTGGTGCTTTGTGCGCAAAAGACAAATAACCAATTTGGAATCGGCTCTAGGTTTGAACCAGCACTCAAACTGCCTTGGTGAAAACACGGTGTCAGTAAATACTTGATGTGACAATAAAAAGTGATTTAATGGTGCTCCCTGGTTTAAGTAACGTGAGCTGATGAAATCAAAACTGCCTGCTACAGAAATCCATTATAGTTCTTGACTCATTCATTGTGTACTATAAGAATGACATCAATGAAGTCAGGAAAACAAGATGTGGTTTCTACAGTAGCAATCCTTTATGCATTCTTTAAAAAGTACAACCAGAGAACATTTTGTACTGGCAGATTATAGACTCATTAGCCCTAATGTAGCTTTATAAACTGTTACGCTACAGCAGATGGTAATGAGCTAATGAATTTAAAAACTAACAGAGACAATTAGAGCCTGGTCAGACCAACAGAGTTCTGATCAAACCAATCACAGTTTAACCATCACTTACACCTTTTAACCAACCATGGACTGACGGTTCAACTTCATTTCCAAAATAGCTTTTAAGGCTTGTTGGTGGTGTAGAACAGTTGACCTATGACCTGACTACAGACTGTAAAAGGTGCCTAAATGAAAATAAGCCAGTTTCTACTTCTATTGTGCCGATTACCCTGCTGAAAAATCCAGCTTAAACCAACCAAGGCTGGTTGGCTGGTTTTAGCTGGTTGACCAGCCTTGTTTTAGAGGGGTTTTGGCCATTTCCAGGCTGGTTTCCAGCCATTTCCAGCCTGGTCTTAGCTGGTCAGGCTGGAAAATGACCAGCTAAAACCAACTTGACCAGCCTGGTTAAGGCTAACCATAGCTGGTTTTGGCTGGACTTCCAGCCTGGCTAGGCTGGTCAAGCTGGTTTTAGCTGGTCATCTCCCACCCTGACCAGCTGTGACCATGCTGGAAATGGCTGGAAATGGCCAAAACCACTCTAAAACCTGCCTGGTCGACCAGCTAAAACCAGCCAACCAGCCTAGGCTGGTTTAAGCTGTTTTTCTCAGTAGGGTATGCACTGAATATAAATGATTTAGAATAATTAAGACACAAGTCTCTGGAACACTTTATTTTGATTGGTTGATCCACATCCAAGGTATGGTATCACCAAATAACGATGGTTCAACAAATAACACAGGCTTGTCTGGGTCCTTCGATTAATCTTGACCATCAGTAAATGCGTTCTGTATTTATATGCTTTTTTGTCGTGCTGCTATTTTTGACTGTTTGGGGCCATCTACTGAAAAAACAGCTTAAACCAGTCTAGGCTGTTTGGCTGGTTTTAGCTGGTCGACCAGGCTGGTTTTAGAGGGGTTTTGGCCACTTCCAGGCTGGTTTCCAGCCATTTCCAGCCTGGTCTTAGCTGGTCAGGCTGGGAGATGACCAGCTAAAACCAGCTTGACCAGCCTAGCCAGGCTGGGAGCCCAGCCAAAACCAGCTATGTCCAGCTTAAACCAGGCTGGTCAAGCTGGTTAAAGCTGGATTTTGCTGGTCAGTTTCCAGCCTGACCAGCTAAGACCAGGCTGGAAATGGCTAAAAACCAGCCTGGAAATGACCAAAACCCCTCTAAAACCAGCCTGGTCGACCAGCTAAAACCAGCTTACCAGCCTAGGCAGGTTTAAGCTGGATTTTTCTGCAGGTCCATCTTGTGACTGAATAATAAAAAAATTAGCGTATTCTACATTCAGCCATTTTCATTTATGTCAGCATTGCCTTTAATTAAAGAATTAATAAACTATTAGGGCTTAGAACAGGGGTGTCCTGGGGGGCAGTGTCCTGCTGAGTTTAGCTCCAACTTGCTTTAACGCACCTGCCAGGAAGTTTCTAGTATACCTAGCAAGAGCTTGTTTAGCTGGCTCAGGTGTGTTTGATTAGGGTTGGAGCTAAATGTTCCAGGACACCAGCCCTCCAGGACTGAGTGTGGACGACCATTGGCTTAGAACAATGTTTTGTGTCAACTTTTTTTTCAAAGTAGTAGTGCATGTCAGCCATTTGTTCTTGTGTGGTTATCAGTTAATGATGGAACCGTCTTCTAAATCAGGTCCTGCTAGTTTTTGCTGGAAAACAACATTTATATTTAAAGACATGACAGAATCTACAACACAGACTGAATAAAATCAAGCTCAGGCAACCATTACAAGTGAAAAGTGGCTGATTACAAACATGCCTTCTTGTTGTCATTTACAAACGATGCAGGCCCATTAATGGTTAATTACCAGTTTCCACTCGGCCCAACCATACAAGCGCAATGATTTATTGTGAGAAGAACATGGGCGCTCCTCCCATTACTGAACTCTTTCCTTTGTTTGACTTTATTAATACCAATATATTACTCAAAGAAACAAGGGTGCATTACAGCCAGAACATGCACCAAAGGATAATAAATGGCAGTATTGTGAGTGCCTAAACATTTTTGTTCATCTCCAGCTGTTTCCTTGCTCATCATGCTGCGAGATAACATGAAACACTCACGCAACAGCTTCATTTCACAGACATCTGTCATCCATTAAGGACAACACACTCGGCCTCCGAGGGGCAGAGTCTGATCTCTGAAGTCCTCTTGGGTGTGTGTATGTGCATGTGTGTGAATAGGAGGGGTTAGGCTGAAACTAGATAGGGTTCCTTTAAAACGACAGACACATTCAGCAGGACGTAATGCTGCTGAAGAGCTTAACAAGAAGGTTTCAACATTCCAAGACTCTTAACACTCAGTGTTTCTAATGACTTGGCTAATATTTGGTCATTTATTAGCTCACCATGTCTCCTTTGGAGGATAAAGGAACTCTAAATACACCAACAACTAATCACATGAATTCGTCTTGGGACTGGGAGTTCAGATATTTCCAGCTTGGTAATCTTGTACCACAGTGCAATGCCTTTGGTCATTACACAATAAAATGAAGAGTATGTGATATGGACTTAAATAAGATGTTTATTTTGGCTGGAAGACTGAGGGGTCTGGGATTATCTCAGCAATGATAATTAAACAATATTTTGCTGAGGGTGCTTTCACACTTGGACTTTTGTTTCGGAACCTGTCTCGTTTGCCCAGTTAGCGCAGTTTGTTTGTTTGGCGATCACGCTTGGATCTGTGCCAAATCAATCGGTCCAAGATTGCCTTAGGTGGTCTCGGCTATGGATGCAAGGCCATAAGGACACCTGCGTTCTGTTCTGTAACTCATGATAAGGCGCACCTGCACGTGCGCCCACACCATAGACTGTAAAATATATGGACGTAGTGTTCGTGACGTCACCCATAGGTTTCTAAAGAGCGCAAAAGAAGCCACAAGTAGGCGCGGCCAACCGTCGCCATTTTGTTCGCGTGTCATCACACCCACGGCGGGATACCAAACAAGGGCAAAGAGGCGGAGAGTGAGCGGAGCTACAGACACCTGCTGGCATTTAGCTTGGACCTGGTTCAGACACCTGGTTTACTTTGGGAGAACGCTTAATACTTTATCACCTGCGACTCGTTTGTGTATTGACCACATGTGCTTGGCTGTACACTATATCAATAAAGCGTTTAGACTTTAAAAAGACTGCTGTAAAACATTGAGCAACTAAACATTGTTCTTATTTCGTTTAACAGGAGGAAAACGCAAATTACTTCCAAACACTTCACATATAGTCTGTGTTAGTTAATGTAGGACTATTGATGAAATCCAGCATGACACTGTATGACAACGCTTCAGATGACTGTTCTAGAGCCTACAGCTAATTAATTCGTCAGATTCTGAAGTGCATTACAGCTCTAAATATAAATAAAAACGATAAATGATCTTAAATAAAACGAATACATGTATAGAGAAGGTATATAAGTATGTAACTTTACTCACATGGGAAACGGAGGCCACGTGAATGGTTTGTGAGCACAATTAAGTGCACACAGCATGCCATGCCATCTAGTAATTGTAGGAAACAAGTCCAAAAGGCAGATGACTGTGTAAAGCCACAGAAAACAACACAGAAATATGATAAACATGCCGAGTTCAGTGGCTAATCTGCCGGATTCAGCTGAGGTGACGTGACGGCGACCAACGAGACCTAGCTGTCACTCAAGTGGCCACGCCCTTAATTATGCAAACTTAATATAACTTAATATAAAGGAAACGGTTGAGTTATAAAAAAAATTCACCCCCTCACAGTTGTCATGAAGGGTAATATTAGCTGTATTAACCAAAATCTTTTTTTGTACCAGGCTGTAAACACCTTTTTTTCTGCTGTAAAGTTGGATATTCTAACAGTGGGCTCAATTGAAATTTGCTCTATTTTGGAGCCAGGAGCGGCCAGGACTAGCGCAATTTCAGATGAATTGCAGTTTTAGTTACTTCCGTATTGGCTTCCTGAGGGAGAGCAGGAGGTTGCCGCTTGGCCCACACTCATTTGTAATGACATCTAAAAAATTATGAGTACCAATGAACTTCTGCTGAACTTACAGTTGACAGCTCAGTGGACAGTGAACAAGATATATTGTTGAGCATTGTTTTTTTGGCCGAGTCATCACTTTTGAAACAGGAAGGAAAGACCTTAACTGGACATGGGTAAGACCCCTGTATGACCCTGAGATTCTATTGGTGGCGGGCACCTGAGAGATTTAGGATATCATTAGCGAAGAAGCTGATGACGGTGTGTAATGTGTGAATTTGGGTGGAGTATTAAGACAGAGAAATGTATTTAAACTATGTGCATGCCTATGTTCGGCAGACACTCGAACGACCTGTCTCTGTTGCTACTGATGCTGTGACAATAAACAGCTTCGCCAAAAGACTTCGGAGATCTCAAACTTTGTCATTTTTTTTAAATGTTTGACTTAGAAACTTAGAATATTTTGCAGACCAGAATCTTTTATCACTGGAAAACATCCATACACACTCATTCACACCCACACTCATACACTACGGTCAATTTTAGCATACCCAATTCACCTGTACCACATGTCTTTGGCCTTGTGGGGGAAACCGGAGCACCCGGAGGAAACCCAAGCGAACATGGGGAGAACATGCAAACTCCATTCAGAAATGCCAACTGGCCCAGCCGAGGCTCAAACCAGTGACCTTTTTGCTGTAAGGCGAACGTGCTACCCACTGCGCCACCGCGTCACCCCCAATTTCTTATCATCATAACAGTAATGACCTTTTAAGCACTAATTAAGTCTTTGATAATCAGGACATGGGATTCAAAACTCCGAAACCCAAAACTTATTTCTTTGTACGATTCGTACCAATCAAACAGTTGAACGGACAAATGTGACACATCTAGTTTGATTAGCTCTACAGAAATCCAGTTGCTCTACTCCCAAACCTCTTCACAAGAAACATTTGCATTCGGTGTGAAAGGGCCTGAGGCGGGAAATTCTTTGCTTCCGATAGAGATACAAACGTAAGTAACATGTCATTGTACGGTACACACCTTCCATAAATGCTACTCTTATTGTGTGATTCTGGGAGTGGAAAAAGACTGTAAACGAATTAAAAGCATGTACACGAGACAAAACACGCAATGCTTACAGCAAGCGGCGGATGTTCACAAGGACGACTATAACATGAACAGTACCAATGCTTGTTAGAGGAGGGAAGACACAATGAGGGTGGATTTTAGCAACCATCCGTCAAAACATTAAGTGGCGTTTAATTATAGCTTAGCTGTAGCCAGAAGACTCGTACAGGCTTCACCTCTTTTTCATCTATACTAAAAACCAAGCAAGTGTGAGAGCATTCCTTAAAGACGTTTTGTGAGGCCACTTAGACATCATGCTGGATTTACACACAATCAATTCATAAGCTGTTATTATTCATCAAGTTATAACATATGCCTTGTTGACTATGTTGTCTCGGGTTTAAGGGATAGTTCAAGCCAAAAATTTTATATATATATATATATATATATATATATATATATATATATATATATATATATATATATAAATATATATATACTGTATATATATATATATATATATATATATATATATATATATATATATATATATATATATATTAGGGATGTAACGGTATTGTAAATACCGTCATACCGCAATATTAATTTTTTTCGATATTATCGAAGTCGCATGACTCGGTAAAACTATAGGTCTTCTGAGAAAATTTGCTCAGGCGAATGAAGCGAACGGGACGTAGCTGAAACTACATTTCCCATCAGCCCAGGCGTGGCCATAATCCTTTGCGGTCTGTTGTCGCTACAGATCCAGTAATGCGGAAATGGAGTGTGCTGCTAGTAGCGGAGATGAAAAAAAGATGGAAATGATCGAACCTAAAGCGGGTGTTGTCGCCGCGCGCGTGCTGAATAGCGGTGCTGTCGCGCGCGTTCTGATCAGCTGTGTTGTGGCGCGCGTATTGTAAAGCGCCGAGGGGGGGTTGAGCGCGCATATTCAAGAGAGGTGTTGTCGCGCGCCTACTGAAGGGCTGGACTGGACGGAGGGTGTGTCGCGTCGCGGGGGCACTTTTGATCGTTTTGGAAGGGCATTTTCTATCCAAGACTAAAAAGGGCATGTGCACTGCACAGGTTGAGCCCTATGTGTGCACGTGCCTGCAAGTTGGGGAATACGACTAATAACAGTCATGGGGACTGCAGAAACACAGCACACTGTTCAGATTGATGCAGACATTGACTTGTACCGCAAAGAGATCTCTATCTCACTCATGGTTTGTCTTCTCAAGTGGGGGAAAGACAATGCACAACGTTACCCCACTGCTGTCAACATGGGCCAAGTCTTATCTCTCTTGTCCCAGAAACCTCAGTCCCAAATGAGAGGGTTTTTTTCTGTTGCAGGGGACATTGTAAATACCCAGAGATACCAGCTTTTACCAGATTATAATTATATGATAATTTTCCTTTAAACCCATCTCTATCTAAGTGAGTGAGTGATTAAATGTTGAATGTGATGAGTTTTCAACAATACTAAATTGAAACTTTATTTTTTTACATGGTTTAATAATTTTTTTTTTTTATTAAAATTGAAGTTAGTGTTTCAAAGCTTACAGATAGATGACTAATTTGTATGTCATTGACACTTTTGGCACTTTTTTGGAGTATTTTCAAAAGTTTTTTTTTTTCCTGTAAATGATTCAATAAATACCGTACCGTGACATTCATACCGAGGTATTACCGAACCGTGAAATTCTGATACCGTTACATCCCTAATATATATATATATATATATATATATATATATATATATATATATATATATATATATATATATATATATATATATACATTATATATAAACTGTATGTATTAATGTATGTATGTATATATATATATATATATATATATATATATATATATATATATATATATATATATATATATATATTATTATTATTATTATTATTATTATTTATTTTTATTTATTTATTTTTTTATCAGGCGCTACAAACAAAACTTATTACAACTCCAGTAAACCAATAGGATACTAGGCGGACCCAATTGTCAGGGGGGACTCGATTTCTCTTGACACCGGCATGTAACGCACATTTTCAAAGCAGAATATCTGACTTCAGCATTGTTTTTCAGATAAACAAAAATGTTCACTGAGCATTTTCTGAAATATCTGTAAGCATATAATGGTATTTCTATGCTTTAGAAAAGTCAAAAATGTACACACCGTTAAATAAATTAAATTTTGATAAATAATAAATAATTGCAAATGTAAAATTCACATGTCCAAAGGCCACTCACAAAACATTACACCAGCCTGCATTTTTATGCATTTAAGAAATGTTTGCTGTTTGTTCAAATGACTTATTTCAAATCATCTGAAACAACACAAGTCTTGATGTTTTTTGGATAACTAAACTGTTTTATGTTTAATCCACGTAAATTTGTAAAAACTAAAAAATAACTTAAGTTTTTCATGTTGTCCCAACACAAATCAATTGTGTAGAATCCAGCTTATAATTTTTTAAGTGTGGCACTTGCACTAAAAAGTATTTTGTAATTCACTATTTATTATACTCAAAAAAGGTGTTTGCTCTTTGTTCAAACTACTTATTTAAATTGATCGGAATCAGCACAATTCTTAAGATTTTTTTTTGGGGGGGGGGGGGGGGACAACTTAATTGATAGGAGGCACGGTGGCTCAGCGGTTAGCACTGTCACCTCACAGCAAGAAGGTCATTGTTTCGAGTCCTGGTTCAAGCCTTGGCTGGATCAGTTGGCGTTTCTGTGTAGAGTTTGCATGTTCTCCCCGTGTTTGTGTTGGTTTCCTCCAAGTGCTCCGTTTTCCACCCCAATCCAAACACATGTGGTACAGGTGAATTTGATTAACTAAATTGGCTGTAGTGTATAAGTGCGTGTGTGAATTTGTGTATAGGTGTTTCCCAGTACTGGGTTGCGGCTAAAAGAGAATCCGCTCCGTAAAACATATGAGGGATATATATAGTTGGCTGTTCATTCCGCTCTGGCAACCCCTGATAAATAAGGGACCATGCTGAAGGAAAATGAATGAAAGAATGAACTTGATTGATTTATGCTCAATCCAATTATATTTCTAAAAATCAATGTGTTGACTTCATTCCTTTGTGTTGTCGCAACACAGATCCAGCATTTAACAGTGTGGGATTGCACCAAAAAAGTATTGTTTAATTCACTGTTAATTAGGTTTAGCCTTAATTATCAAATTAGGCTGTGAGTGAAGAAGTATATATCAAATATTAATTAGGAATAAGAGACAAAACATCACTACAAAAATAAAACGTCAACATTTGATCAGTACTTTTATTCTTTTATTTATATATTTTTTATTAATGCTTAAAAAAAAACATTTAAAACAATATGAAAAGAAATGAAATATTTATGTGTATATATATATATATATATATATATATATATATATATATATATATATGTATGTATATATATGTATGTATATATATGTATGTATGTGTGTATGTGTGTATATATATATGTATATATATAATAGTTTTAATAACTCATGTCTAATAACTGATTTATTTTATCTTTGCCATGATGACAGTAAATAATATTTGACTAGATATTCTTCAAGACACTTCTATACAGCTTAAAGTGACATTTAAAGGCTTAACTAGGTTAATTAGGGTAACTAGACAGGTTAGGGTAATTAGGCAAGTTATTGTATAATGATGGTTTGTTCTGTAGATTATCGGAAAAAAATTAGCTTAAAGGGGCTAATAATTTTATTCCAAAAATGGTTTTTAAATAATTTATAGCTGCTTTTATTCTAGCTGAAATAAAACAAATAAGACTTTCTCCAGAAGAAAAAAATATTATCAGACATACTGTGAAAATTTCATTGCTCTGTTAAACATCATTTAGGAAATATTTAAAAAAGAAAATCAAAATCAAAAGGGGGCTAATAGTTCTGACTTCAACTGTATAAATATTTTTAATATATAAGACAATGTGTAAGTATACATACTAACAGAGAAGGGCCTTGTGAAATTACAAGATCTTGAACGTTTCAAGTAAAAAAGCGGTTTTGAAGGCTTTTGGTTAGTGCTTTGCTTTATGTTGTTTGTATAATGTTTTAATTCAATTATTATAGCAAAAACAAATAGAATTATTTTTGGTTATTAAGTTTGCATCTGTGAATATGGTACTTTGTAAATATTATTAAAAGATTAATAAAATACGCTTCCTTCTCTATTTTTTGTTGTAGTTCAAAACCCCCAAAATAACATGTTGGTATTCTAAACGGAACTTTGGCAATAATTTGTCATTTATGAAATTTGTCATCTCGTACCATATTTTCTTCGAGAACTAGTTCCAAAAAATATGCGGCAGTTTCTTGCTGTGACAAACAAAATTAACAGTTTCATCTGTACTTTAAATCGTTGTCTAATGTAAGAAATAATTTGTGTCATTTTAGCTTATTTAGGTACTATTCAGAGCTCTGGGTAGGTGAGGTATAAACGCTAATGTGTGCTTCCATCTAGTGGTGATAAGGTTACTTGACAGGTTGGTCATTGTTTACAATCCATTTTATTCATTTATTCATTTTCTTGTCGGCTTAGTCCCTTTATTAATCCAGGGTCGCCACAGCAGAATGAACCACCAACTTATCAAGCAAGTCTTTACGCAGGCGCAACCCATCTCTGGGAAACATCCACACACACATTCACACACCACATGTACCACATGTCTTTGGACTGTGGGGGAAACCGGAGCACCCAGAGGAAACCCACGCGAAGGCAGGGAGAACATGCAAACTCCACATAGAAATGCCAACTGAGCCGAGGTTCGAACCAGCAACCCAGCGACCTTCTTGCAGTGAGGCAACAGCACTACCTACTGCGCCACTGCCTCACCCATTTTATCATGTCATGAATTAAACACATGAATTGTCCAAACCATAAAAATGTTACTTTAAGTTAGTTTCATAAACAAAAAACTCCAAAAACTAGCCCAAACAGTTTTATTCATTTTGGACATTTAATAATAAATATAATAAATTGCAATTTTAATTTTTTTAAAATAAACAATAGAGACCCACTCCATACATGTACACTTTTATTATTTTGAGAGAACATTTATTAATTCTGCTCCTTAAAAGGCTTTCACTACAGTGGCCGAGAGAGCGTCATGCACTGCAATTTAAGAAAGCACACGCACTTACAAAAAACACCAGCAAATTAAGGAACAAGCTTCATCAATTTGACAGCACAAAATTCAAATTTCTCACTAATAGTTGCTCAGGAATGTTCCTCTCCCACAGTAAAATTATTAATTCACCATCCCACAATAGCAGTTTTAATGAAAACACACAGTGAGGCTGTAGGCCAAAGTAAAGCCTAGATGGAGTATTTAAGCGAGAAAAACAAATCAAGAGCTTTTGTAGTTATACTGCGCTTAACTAAGCAAGCTTTGGATTCAAATTTCACTCTGTTTTGATGCAATGATAGCAAACTAGGCTAGGCCTGCTTAATATTTTCATAGAAGCAATATGTAGGCTAACATCTGAGTCTTATGATACCAAACAATCAGATTTCCCTACTGAAAAAACAGCTTAAACCAGCCTAGGCTGGCTGGCTGGTTTTAGCTGGTTGACCAGCTTGGTCTTAGCTGATCAGGCTGGTAGATGACCAGCTACATCCAGCTTGACCAGCTTAGCCAGGCTGGGAGCATAGCCAAATCCAGCTGTGTCCAGCTTAAACCAGGTTGGTCAAGCTGGTTTTAGCTGGTCCTTTTCCAGCCTGACCAGCTAAGACCAGCCTGGAAATGGCCAAACCCCTCTAAAACCAGACTGGTCAACCGGCTAAAACCAGCCAACCAGTCTAGGCTGGTATAAACTGTTTTGTTCAGCAGGGTTTACACTAGCACAAAGTTTTCTATTAACACTTCATATCATAAATAATTATTATGACAAAGAGTACATTTCCATTAGGAAAATGTACACATAAAGCTCTGTCGGTATCAGGAAATCTTGTTTTTGACAATGTCTTGAGAAAGTGTATACATAAAACCTGGTTTTAGCTAGTCAGGCTAGCAGAAGACCTGGTGCCACATGGGGCCCCTCATTATGCGAGCCACTGGTTTTGTCCATTTCCAGGCTGATTTCAGACATAGGCAGGTTGGTTTCAGCTGGTCTTCTGCTAGCTTGACCATCTAAAACCAGGCTGGAAATGTCTGAAACCATCCTAGATATGGCCAAAACACGTCTAAAACCAGGCTGGCCGAACAGCTAAAACCAGCTAACCAGATTTTAGTTTAAGCTGTTATATTTAGCAGGGAAATAAGTGACTTTATTTTGTTAAATAAGTCTTTCTTAGGTTATTGTCCTTAAGTTGTACTCTTGCTGATTAAGTAGTTCTGGTGATTATTCTGTTGAAGCACGCGCCGGTCTAGTCAGAATTCTGTCTAGAGTTTAAGGGCCTACTCACACTATGCCATCCATACCGTGCCCAGGCCCGTTTCCCGGATCGTTTGAGAAGTGTGAGTGCGCTGAATCGGGCTCAAGCTCGGTTCACTTGGCCAACCCTGGCCCGGTTGGAAGAGGTGTGCCTGAGCCCGGTTCACTTGGGCTTTGGCGCGGTACGCTTGTGTGTGAGTGCAAAACGCGCCAAAGCCCGAAACTGAAAGCGAGACGTGACTTTTAAGGGGCTGTTTCATATGGATTTATTAATAATTCTTACTGTTCAGTGAACGCAAACTGCCGTAGATTATTAAAGACGAAAACTCCTCACTGCACGACAGCTGCGCGCCTTTAGCAGACCTCCTCATTCCTGCAGCACGAGAGCTTTATGATTGTTTATGAGCGCCAAAAGTGGCGGATCTGTTCGGCGAAATATCTGCCTGTGTGTCCCCGCATCCCTAAGGACTGTTTGGCGAAATATTTGACGGCATATCAAGCGACTGAAACGATATAACTAGAGAAATCTCCACTGTGTTGCTGAGTGAGAGAGCGCTTCTCACTGAACAGCGCAGCAGCGATGACGTAAGCGTGCCGAAGCTTGTTTGTGGTGTGAGCGCGGGCTGTCGGGGGAGACGGGAGGGGGGACAAGCATGCTTTGGCCCGGTTCGAGGCAACTGTACCTAGTGTGAGTACGGCCTAAAACGCAGAATTGTGAGTTTGTATCATGTAATTCTGAGATAAAGTCTTGTAATAATATTCAGAGGCAGGACCCGATTTCTCACTACACCGGCTGACAAAGGAAAATTGAGGTAAAGTTGGTTTTATATTCGCACATTCGTTCATTTAGAAGTCTATATGTTGTTTACCATGTTACTTTGAATATTCAATCGGAATTAGCATGCAAACTTTAACACTATCTAATTCACTGTGAACAGTGCTGTGCTTTGATAATCATTTGCTGCTAATATGATTTCTCTATTTACAATTGGCAAAGAATACTTTTCTGAAATGATATTATTAGGGAGACTGTCTGAATATCCCAATATAAAACCAACTTTGCCTCTATCAAAGAAATCCCTTCACACCCCAGCACAGGAGGTGGCGATATGCACCTGAAAGTTGGTCTGCAACACCTCAATAAACATAAAGAAGAATAAAACAAAGCAGAAGTGAAACGGACGAACCAGTCCAGCTGTATTGTGTATAAGTGAGTGAGTTTGTTTTGTTAAATCATGCCCTTTGCAATGTCCTTAAGTTGTGCTCTTGTTGATTAAGTAGTTATTGGTGATTATTGTACTGTAGAGAGTTTGTTTAGATGGTAATGTGGAATCCATTAGGCTTTGTTATAGTGTTTCACTTATTTCCAGTGATATAATGCAAGTTGGAATCGAGGATAGAGGTAAAGGTTTATATTCGCACATTCGTTCATTTAGAAGTCTCTATATTGTTTACTATGTTACTTTGAATATTCAATCGGAATTAGCATGCAAGTATGACTTAAAAACAACATTAGCACTGTTTATTTGACTGTGAACAATGCTGTACTTTGATAGTCATTGGCTGCTAATATGATTTCACTGTTTGGAGTTTGCAAATAATACTTTAAAGAAATTATATTATTAAGGGGAAAGTCTGAATGTGTGAATATAAAACAAACTTTACCTCTATTAATCGAGGTAAAGTTGGTTTTATATTCACACATTCGTTCAGTGACACACTCCCTATATTGTTTACCACTGCACTTTAAATATTCGGTCTGAAATAACCTGCAAGTGTGACTTGAAAACAACATTACACTGTTTATTTTACTGTGATCAATGTTGTGCTTTAATAGTCATTGGCTGCTAATATGATTTATAGAGGTAAAGTTATTCCTGTAAAACGGATCCACAATCAAATAGAACACACACGCTTAAAGTACAATCTGTTTCTTACCCGGGGCTGAGTTTACTTTCAGCCGTCTTTATCAAAACTGGTTAACAACCGGTAAAATTTACATTCAGGCAGTTATATCCTTACCACACAAAGTCTATCTTGAACAGAATTAACATAATAATAATATCAAAATCACTTTAGACAGTATTAACACATAGCAATACAAATAGGAAAGCAAGTTGAACAGTTGTTTTCAATCAAGCCATTTAGTTCCATTCGAGGTCTCCATACTGAAAAAAAAACAGCTTAAACCAGCCTAGGCTGGTTGGCGGCTTTTAGAGGGGTTTTGGCCATTTGAGCTGACCAGCTAAAACCAGCTTGACCAGCCTAGCCAGGCTGGGAGCCCAGCCAAAACCAGCTATGTCCAGCTTAAACCAGGCTTGTCAAGCTGGTTTAAGCTGATTTAGCTGGTCATTTTCCAGCCTACGCAGCTAAGACCAGGCTGGAAATGGTCAAAACCCCTCTAAAACCAGCCTCGTCGACCAGCCAAAAACCAGCCAACCAGCCTGGTTTAAGCTGGATTTTTTAGCAGAGCTCTGGCCTAATATAAAGGTAAAGTTGGTTTTATATTCACACATTTGTTCATTTAGAAGTCTCTGTATTGTTTACCATGTTACTTTGAATATTTGATCGGAATTAGCATGCAAGTGTGACTTGAAAACAACATTAACACTGTTTATTTGACTGTGAATTTGCTGCTAATTTGATTTCACTATTTAGAGTTTGCAAGTAATACTTTTAGGAAATTATATTATTATGGGGAAAGTCTGAATTTGCGAATATAAAACCAACTTTACCTTTATTGACCTAATTTGGTTGCTCCTGAAAATAGTTACAAAGTGACGGGCTGAACATTCTTATATTAAGCAGTGTGTTAACTTTATTCCTTATTCAAATAATAATTTTAATAAAGTAATGGGGGAAAAGGGTATATGGTGATCCATGCTGGGACTGATTGGAAAGCAGAAATCCCAATCCATCAAACGTTATTTGGAATTTGGAATATAAAACCAACTTTACCTCAATACTTCTCTAAATATCCCAAATTTAAACAAAAATCAAAACAAGTGTTGTTCTGCTATTATACTCGCATTATGATATTGACATAAACATGCTGACAATGGGATATTAAGCATCAGAATTAGCTGAAATATCAAAATTATAAATAGTAACTGAACAACAAATATTTCTTTTTGAAAAGAGTAGAAACTTTCACTGCTCAGTGAACAAATGTAAAGTTATTAGCATTCGCTGAAAACCACAACATTGACTAATCGTAACATTCTACTGCTGCTGATTTTAAATATGTTTCTCATTGTGTTCACATCATTTAATGTAAGATAATCTAAAGTAGCGCCTTTTTTATTTATCATCGCCAATAGTCAACTTTTGAAGTGAATCAAGAAAGTCCTGTGAATGTGTTCAACAATGTGTTCAACAAAAACATGAAAACATATTATGGTTGTGTGCTATTAGCTTAAGCTTTGTATTGATGTGACTTAGATGAAGATCAGAACACATAATCAGTGAAATGATGCCAAAATCAAAGCAATCCCAAAGGGCTCACATACTTTTACCTGCAACTGTGTGTAACATTTTTCACATTTTGTTGGTTTTGGCAGATCTGCTCCTCCTTCAGTGAAGCTCCGTCTCCTCTGCTATAAATACTGGAATATTCCCATCAGGAAGAAGTGAAATCTGCAAAGACAGAGCTTATTGAAGGACGGAGAGAACATGAGTGATCCAGAACCCTGCAGAATTAAACAGGAAGAGGCTGAAGAACTAATAGGTTGGTGTTTATTGCTGATTCTTCAATAACGAGGCTGAAGAACAATAATGATGAAAGTTTTGAAAAGTTCATCTGAATTATTGTCGTACGACAAAAACTAAAGATTTTAAACAAAGCCACTGAAAAGTAAACACACTTTATTATGGAACTGTAGAAAATAAGGACTGAAGTATGTTCTTTGTTTCCCATCATGTTTTGATCAAATGTTCAGTAAAAGCAGGTTTGTTGAATATTAAATCTAATAAGACTAGTGTTTGTTATGGTTTCTAGCTTTTACTCAGCGATCTAACTTGCGACCCATACTGTTTAGTATGTACAGGGGTTGGACAATGAAACTGCAACAGTTGGTTTTAGACCACAATAATACTTTAGTATGGTGTAGAACAGGGGTCTCAAACTCGCGGCCCGCGGGCCATTTGCGGCCCTCAGTGCAATATTTTGTGGCCCGCGCTGACCGCTGTACACTGACAGAATCAGCGGAGCGGGGAGAGAGAGCGCTCCCCGCTCCGCTGATTCTATCCGTACACAGCGGTCACTGGCATTCCCCGCCCGCCGTGTAAACAAAGGGGCGGGGATGCCGGTGACGTCACCACGCACCCCGCCCCTTTGTTAGACGCTGTGACGGGCGGGAAGTGTTAGGAGGGAACTCGCGCCGGCCAGAACCAAGGTAAGCTGTTCCCGCCCCTGCCTGCCACTTAGCTACCTATCTGCAGCCTGCCACCTACCTAGCTACAGCCTGCATCTTGTATATATTGTAGGTAGATACAGACTGATGTGACTGGAGTGGGGTTCAAGCGGACCATGTGCCTTTTTGGGAGCACATATTTGTGTGAGAAGTTATTCTCCACCTTGAACTTCAATAAGTCAAAGTACAGGTCTAGATTTAATGATGATCATCTTCAAGCCATACTGAGGGTCTCAACTGCTTCCGCTCTAAAGCCAAATGTGGATCAGATTTGTGAGAAGAAGCGCTGTCAAGTCTCTGGCAGCAAGAAGTAGGCAAAAGATGCCATGTTCAGAAGAACTGTTCATAATCTTCACTCAATGTTCTATTAATGTTCAGGACACTTCATGTTCAGAAGAAATAATTAAAACTGTTAATAATGACATTTGAGGACTTTTTTTTTTGTGAAATCCCTTATGCGGCCCAGCCTCACCCAGACTTTGCCTCCTGCGGCCCCCAGGTAAATTGAGTTTGAGACCCCTGGTGTAGTAGGACCTCTTTATCAACCAATGCAGCATCACTTAGTCTTAGGCCCCGTTTACACTAGTGCGTTTTAGTTTTAAAATTGGCGTTTTAGATCAAAAACGATCTGCGTCCACACTAGCGTTTCACTTAGCGTCTCTGAACATATCTCCATCCACACTACGCCACCATAAACGTATATCACATGAACATTCGCGCACTCTGGGCATGCGCATTCTAGTATAAACAGGACAGTCTCGCTCGGCATTTGGTTATTGTTAGTCAAAAAACGCCGGTTGAACAATGAACGCGATGGCAAAGAAAGTAAGAGAGGTGTTTTTGTGGACAGACGACGAGGTTGAGTTGTTACTAAACATAACAAATGAATAACCGCACAATGGCACCTAAAACAGACAATAGTGCAAACAACGCTCCCATTTCTGTGTCCGTGATTTTGTTTACAGTACTGTCTTCCGATAACGTTAAAGCCATGTGGTATAGTCATGTGATAGGGGCTTGACGAATAAGGGAAGGATACGCAATGACACAAAAGCCCCAATCAGGAAGCGAATCTCAGCAGCCCCGCCTCCGTTTTCAGATGTCTCCGTTTTTCCTCATCCACACTGAAACGGAGCAGCAGCATTTTAGGATAACACCGGCCTCTCCAGTGTTTTCAAAACGCTCCTTTTTCGGCGCTCAAGAATCCGGCGTAGTGTGGACGGATGGCGTAACCGTAGCAAAACTTATGCGTTTTAAGACGAAAACGCATTAGTGTAAACGGGGCCTCAGTGATCCAACTTAGATCCCATGCTGTTTAGTATCTACAGGGTTTGGACAATGAATCTGCAACACCTGGTTTTAGGCTATAATATATGGTGTACGGCCTCTTTAGCAACCAATGCAGCATCAGTTAGTCTTGGGAATGAGAGATACAAGTCCGGCACAGTGGCCAGAGGGATTTTGAACCATTCTTCTTGCAGAATAGAGGCCAGGTCAATGCATGATGGTGGTAAAGGAAATTGTTTAATGACTTGCTCCTCCAAAACATCCTAAAGTGGCTTAATAATATTTAGATTTGGTGACTGGCAGGCCATAGGAGATGTTCAACTTCAATTTCATGTTTATCAAACCACTCTGGCACCAGTCTCTGTGTGTATCAGTGCATTATCATCTTGATACATGGAACCGCTGTCAGAAAACATTGTATGAACCATTGAGTGCACATGGTCATCCAGAATGGTTAGGTTTGAATACAATATCACACTTTAGATCCTACAGCTGGATCAGAAGTTTGCAGGTTTGTGAAATTAAA
The DNA here is from genome assembly GCF_052040795.2 of Danio rerio. Lineage (NCBI taxonomy): Eukaryota > Metazoa > Chordata > Actinopteri > Cypriniformes > Danionidae > Danio > Danio rerio. The sequence continues at coordinate 56,403,055 of NC_141037.1, read as the reverse complement.
TGTCCGTTAATCATTAAAACATTTGTTTACATGATAAACCTGCGAGCTCGCTGAATGCAGACAGCAAATGAGACAATAAGCCCTTTCACACATACAGACCTTTCCGGAAAATGACCGGCAAGTTTCCGGAATGGTTGTATGTGTGAACGGGTCCTTTTTGAAAATACCGGTAAATTCGTTTTGGCTATTTTTCAGAAAGAGAAGTTGTAACATCACCGGTAATTTGCCGGAATGCTGCGCTGTGTGAATGCAGAAGGAAGATTGCCGGAAAGAGCGCATGCACGTCTAGAACGTGCTGACGTGAGAAGTCTACTTTAGCCAATCAGAACAGTCAGACGCATTCACGTCCGCGTGGTTTATGAGAATAAAAGCCTTTGAATATTTTTTCAGACACCTTTAGCTGCTAGATGCTAGTCAGATATCATTTATATGTTTTTTTTCTTAATGCCAACCGTGTAAATAATTATCGATAATATGCTTATGATAAGCCGTTGTTTGTTTACCTTCAAGCTCTGTGTCGCGTGTGCCCGTGAAGCAGCTGGTGAGCCAGCACACACATCATGAACATCTCAACATGCAAAAGTGTTTTTCTAACTTGTATGTTTTCATCGAAGTTGTTCACAATATTGATCATCCACAGAGTTTGTGATGTAGTCAAATGTTTACAAATACAAGCGCAGCCGTTTAAGGCTCATTTCTGGTTAATGATGTCAGAATTTACCGGTATTTTGGAATGGATGTGTGAACGGTCTTTTCCGGAAAAATTCCGTAACGTCCTCGTCTGTGTAAACAGCGCTTTTTTGAATCTACCGGTAAAGTCGTTCCGTAAATATTCCGGATATTTATCGGTATCACTGTGTGAAAGGGGCTAATGGCTGTTTCTCAATTTCAAGAACGCCGGGAATCAACTCACATTCTTGTGGAGACCGTTCTTGCCAGGTTACCTGGCCAAGTCATATCTCTAACTCAGCGGCCAAACAGCAAAATTTATCGGCTGATATTTGAAAGATGAGAAACATCAGCACATCGTTTGACTGCTAAAAACCAAACTAAATATGAACTGGTTTAATTTACATTCATGTGCATTAAAAGATGTCAATGTTTTCAGTGCCTTTCCACTCTTCAACATTTGCTTTTTTTTTTTACTAAAAATTAACATTTTTATGTTTATTTCAGACTTAATTGAAGAGAATGAGGAGAGTAAAGAGATTAAACCACATGTCAAAGCTGAAACACTACCTCAATTACAGACTTTTGATACATATTTTATTAAAGAAGAAGAATCTCAAGAATGCAAGAATGGTTGCGTCTGCACTCAGTGTGGGAAGAGATTCAGACTGTCGTCTGCCCTTGAAAAACACATGAGGATCCACACCGGAGAGAAACCGTTCACCTGCACTCAGTGTGGGAAGAGTTTTGGACGATTATCACACCTTAACAAACACATGAGGATTCACACTGGAGAGAGACCATTCACCTGCACTCAGTGTGGGAAGAGTTTCACACGATCGTACTACCTCAACCTGCACATGATGATCCACACTGGAGAGAGACCACATAATTGCGATCAATGTGGCAAAACGTTTATGAGAAAATCACAGCTGAAGATGCACCTTAGAGTGCACACAAAGGAGAAACCGTATTCATGTTCAGAGTGTGGAAAGAGTTTTACACAGCAGTCAAATTTAAGAAAACATCAGAAGATCCACACTGGTGTGAAAGAGCATATGTGCTTGGAGTGTCAGCAGACTTTTGTTACAGCTGGACAATTGAAACAGCACCAGAGGATTCACACTGGAGAGAAACCGTACACGTGTTCACACTGCAACAAGAGATTCAATCAGTCAGGAAGCCTGAAAACACATCAGATGATTCACACTGGAGAGAAACCGTACAAGTGTTCACACTGCAACAAGAGATTCAGTCAGTCTGGAAGCATGAAAGCACATGAGAGGATTCACACTGGAGAGAAACCGTACACCTGTGAACAGTGTCTGAAGAGTTTCACTCATTTGTTTCAGCGTAATAAACACATGAAAATCCACAAAGGAGAAAAGCAGCACACTTGACATCAATGCCATCTTGCGTCCAAAAGGTGTTTCATATCAGTGAAGATTGGCCACAAGGCTGGTCAAACCCTCCAACATTAAACCGGTCAGTGTTTCAGTTTTATTGTCCAACCCAGGGGTCTTATTCCTGGAGGGCCGGTGTCCTGCAGATTTTAGCTCCAACCCTAATCAAACACACCTGGGGCCTGTTTCAGTAAGGAGGTTCAAACAACTCTGAGTTTAAACTTGAACTCTGAGTTGATTTACCGAGAGATTAAAAACTCTGAGTTTTCGGTTTCAGAATAGCTGATATGAGCTGGGTCAATCAACTTTGTGTAGACCAACTCAGAGTTAAGCGCGCACACCGTGACTATAAAAAGGCATTATCAATAGAGCGCAGATATTATGAGTGACTACGGCAACATCTTTAAAAAAGAGATCACCATTTCTTTCCCCAGCTGAACTTGATCTGCTCATGCAAAGTTATAGCAAATATGAGCGTAAATATTTAAAATGAAGCAGCCATCAGTGAAACAGAGACAGCGTGGGAAAGCAGCTGCTCAAGTTAATGCGTAATTTTTCATTTTAAGTATTTAAACATTTAAGTATAATAAAATAAGTAATGTAATGTGTGACGTTTATACTTTTTTTCTAAACTTTTATACACTTTTATCAGTTTTAATAGATTTAACAGTGCACTTGTTGTGTGTCTGCCTTTTTATTGATCAAGTGATAAAGGTTTATATAACATTAAGAAGGTAAGCAATAATAAAATAATTTTTTAGACAGAATAATAATCCCATTATTCTAGTAACAGTGCATGTCGAAGGTTAAACTAGTTATTTATGAAAAAAAGGACAAGCCTCGTACGTTACTTTGTTTTGTGTGTGACAAAAATGTAGGCAATAGCTGTGTTTTCATCAAAATACAGGCTATTACATAAATTTATGCAAAACTGGAATAACGCCTAAAAATAAAGCAGCGTTTTTATCCAAAGAGTCGAAGAGAACACAATCGTCACTTCCTGATTAACTTGCGCCAAATATCAACAGTAAAAACAGAATTTACTGCGGTAGAATAAGCTGCGTCAATGATTTTTTATTCAATTAACGTACTTGCGCCTCAGAAGACAATTGACAAACAATGAACACGTGGGGGCGTTTGAAGCCATGAGACGCGGAGACACGCTCCAGACTCTCGGCGGTAATTAATAATATACACTGATACTAAAACAGTTGAGGCATTTTAGAATGACTAAAACAACATTTAAGATGTTCTACAGTGTGCTCAGTCTGCTGGTTTGTCCATTCACACACATTTAACAAACCTTTTTTTAATGTTCATACTGTAATTTGTTAAGTGCACTTCGTAGTTTATGTGCATCTTATCAAATAAAAGTTTAACCTCAGTTATGCACATGTTTTATTATGCGTATTTTCAAAAGTTATGTGAATCATGACGTTGTCATCAATCGTTTTTATGGGCATCTCCAAAATGAGCTCTAAAATAGGTGTGTGGAAACGTAAGGCTAAGGCGAGAAATACGCTTCATCTTTAAAAAAGGGAAGGAGGCCGACAGAAACTCAGAGTTTAGAGAATAAAACCTGCTCCGGACCAGGTTAGGTTCACAGAGTAAGTTGCCACAGTAACTGACTCTGAGTTAAAGTTAACTCTCTTTTAGAAACAGGCTTGACTTACCCTGATTTCTTGAGTTTAACAAACTTGCCATTTTAAAACGGAAAACCCAGAGTTTCTCTCAATTCAGGGAGTTTTCACTTGAGTTTTCACTTAACCTCCTTTCTGAAACAGACCCCTGGACAAGCTAATCAAGGTCTTACTAGGTGTACTGTTGTACAAGTTGGAGCTAAAACCTGCAGGGACACCGACCCTCCAGGACTGAGATTGGTCCAACCCTGGTCCAACCCCTGCACATGCTTCCTTTGGAGCAAATCATCAGCATGATGAGATATCACTTATTTTATTTTTATATACTATTTGATACATCAATATAATAGTTTGACTACAAAGATAAAATGTAAAAATAATGTAAATGGGTGTTATAGGCTATAATATTGACTAAAACCGAAATTGACTGTCTTTCATTTGTTCCTAAAAGACTTGTTTAGTGAGGCTCGTCAATATAGTCAGCTGAGGATGAGTCGCCTGAGGATTTCCAAAAAATTTTTTTATTTTTAAACCATAAGAATTACCATATTTTATCCATAACCTACTGAAGAGAAAAAATAGTCAATTATTTTTACTATATACTATATAGTTACTATAGTAGCTTATAATTCTCTTGGATTGCGATGAATTACATTATAATAAAGACACAGCAATAGAGTCAGATGCAGCAGAATGATTTTATAACACCAGTTTAAACTTTCTGGCCCATTTACAGCACTCGCATACATTTAAAAAACTAAACGAAGAATAGACTTGGGTCTATTGGTGCGTGTGTGTGTGCGCGCCATTGCATGCAAGGTTTCTGTATTTATAACCACCGCAGAGGATATTGGGGGTCACGAGTCACTGGCATGGTTATTTTAGGGGTCGTAGGCTGAAAATTTTGGGAACCCCTGTTTAAATTGATTGTGTTTGATAGGCTATAATTAACCTCTTGTTGTTATTATTTTGCTATAAAACAGATATAATTTTGATCATTTTATTTTAAATAGAAAATCGATAGAATGAATTCTTTATCATTTGCAAACAAACAAACTACTGGAAAAAAAAAAGAAATAAAATCTGTGACTCATTTAAGTGCGACTGAACAGGAACGGAATTTAGTAGACATATATTTGTATACTGACGATAATAAATAATAATAATAACTTTAATATGTAATTGAATTGTTTTATTCTTTTACATGAGAGCTGAAAGTAATACAATGTTGTGTTTTTAGGTTGTGATGCTATTATTTGTGCTTTTTTTTTTTTTTTAAGTGGATCAACAGTTGCTGTCTCTGTTCATCTTTTCTGTTTATAAATGTGCTATACAAATGAATAATCTATCCTGTGGCCAACTCATCCTGTAAGCTTGTGATTAATAACGAAAATGTGAACTGAAAATAGTTATCTCTTATTGATTTTGCAGAATTAAACAGGAAGAGACTGAAGAACTGAGGGTTGGTGTTTATTACTGATTTTACAATAATTATAACAAACATATGAGTGTAATATAACAAATAAATATATCCACAATCTAAATATACCAAGCAGCCAATGTGCTCAAAGAGCAGAGGAGAACGTAATCTCACAGTGTGCACAGCCGCAACGCTGTCAAAAAGTCTGCCGCACTGTCACAGTAGACAACTGGATTGACATTTTTAATAAATGAAAAAAGTATAGAAATAAAACATAAAAGTGTAGAGCTTTTTTGTTTGCATAAATGCATAATTTGAATGGTTTAGTGCAGTGGTTCTCAAACTGTGGTACGTGTACCACTAGTGGTACGCAGGCTTCCCAATAGTGGTACGCGGAGGAAGGAAATATGTCATGTACATGCTACATATATTTCAAAATTTATCAAAAATTATGTATATAATATGCCATATATGACATATAACCTATATTTCTGAGGTAATCTGCCACGTTTTTTTTAACTGTGCAGAGTTTTAGCTGCTTTACTGGGCCTACTACGCTACTGTATTTCAATACTGCTCATTTTGTTGGTACTTGGAGAGACTTTTTTTTGAAAGTGGTACTTGATGAAAAAAGTTTGAGAACCACTGGTTTAGTGTAATAGTTGATTTTAATAATTGCCTATGATCTATTTGTATACTTTATTTATGCATTTATTTTCTTATTTTTTTGTTGTATTGTTTATCTGTTAGAACTCGTATTGTATTGCTTCCAACAATAAGTGACGGCATTTCTTTCTTTCATTCCAATTAAAACAAGTAACTCCTGCAAGTCCTGCAGGAACTATAAAAACCTGTAGGATTTGTCACTTGCTTGGATTCTTTGTAAAAACCTGTAGAAAATTCCTGCACATTTTGTCAAAGTGTTCTACAGGATTTTATAGTTCCTGCAGGGCAGCAGCTTTTCTGCAGGGAAAAAAAATAATCCTTTAGGATTCCTGCAGAGAGTACTGCATCATTCTGAAACCTGTAGGAATTGCCTGCACATATTGTCAATTTGTCTTGATTTCATAATTTCTGCAGGATTCCTGTTGGCTATTTTTGTAAGGGGGCGGGGGCTTAAAAGGCTGCTGAAACAGCTGATGCTGACATTTGAAAGATGAGAAATATCATAAGACTTGGTGATATATCGGTCGACCACTATATAAGACTTAAGTAAATATGATCTGATTTATTTGACATTAATGTGCGTCAATATTTTGTACTCAAAGTTTTCAGTGTCTTTTCATTTGCTCAACATTTATGACTTACTAAAAACTGAACTTTGTTTTACCTTTATTTCAGACCTAATTAAAGAGAATGAGGAGAGTGAAGAGGAGAAACGGCTTATCAAAGCTGAAGAAATATCTACTTTAGAGACTACTGATGTTTATTTTATGAACAGAAGAAACAAGAGTTGTTGGGTCTGCACTCAGTGTGGGAAGAGTTTCCGACTGTCATCATCTCTTAGTAGACACATGAGGATTCACACTGGAGAGAGACCATTCATCTGCACTGAGTGTGGGAAGAGTTTCAGACAATTATCATTTCTTAATCTGCACGTGCCCTAGTAGCAAAGAATTCTGGCCCAGATTTGGCAAAAAGCTGGCACAGCAGGCATTCATCCAGCACTGGCATACAGCATGTGGGCCAAACATTTGGCAGAGGTGGCACCGTTTTTAAGGTGGCACACAAGATTTGGGCCAGATGAAAAACGTAGTATTTGGCCCAGATTTAAAAATTTGATAAGTGGGCCATGTGAGTTTGGCCAGTCTTGACCCACATTTAAAATACACTAAAATCATTTTTGAGTAAAGAAAAAAAATTCTACCAATCAGGTCACTTTGAGAAAAAGCGTGCCCATAGTGTGCCTAAAGCGCATCACTCCATGGGTTTATCAATTTCATTGCAATCGTGACACACCAACCTATCTGGCCCAGTTCAGGCCCAGTTATGAGTTATTAACTTGGCTGAGACTTGGCCCAAATATGGTCCGTGTTTGGCCCTTGTCTGGAAGCCAGATTTGGTCCAGTCATGTACCGTAATTCACTGCGACATGTGGGCCAAGCAAAACCTGATTGTGTGGGCCAGAGCTGGGCCAGAGAAATTTTGCTATGTGGGTGATGATCCACACTGGAGAGAGACCACACAAATGTGGTGAGTGTGGCAAAACATTTTTGAGCTCTTCACGACTGAAGAGGCATCTTAAAGTTCATACAAAGGTGAAACTGTATTTATGTTCTGAGTGTAAAAAGAGTTTTACACGGCAGTCAAATTTAAGAAAGCATCATCAAAAGAGCCACGCTGATGTGGAAGAGCATATGTGCTTTGAGTGTGAGAAGACTTTTATTAAAGCTCAAGATTTAATACACCACCAGAGGATTCACTCTGGAGAGAAACCGTACACATGTGATCAGTGTCCGAAGAGTTTCACTCATTTGATACAGCTTAAGAGACACATGAAAACCCACAGAGAAACAACTGACTCTGACCAAACTACAGCAAACCAAGGGCAGACTTGAGATCCGCCTGCTTTGAAAAACTGCCTCAAAAAATAAGCTAGATTACGTGATCACGGATCGCAAAAAAAAAGGATTTCTCAATCTGGATCAGTTTCATCCGGATTAAACCTTTTGAAAAAACGGGCCCTGGAGACACACAAACCAGGTCTCTCTTTTTCTCTTGAGTGGAATTACTGATCCTGATGACGGGGAACAGCTGTTTCTATTGTTATGATATTGTCTACAGTAATTTAGCTATTTTAATTGTTAATTCTTTTTAACCACTTCAACTCTGCGGACCCGATACCGGGTCAGTGACGTCATCTACTTTTGCTTTAAGATTTAAAGGGCTAGCATTGCACTAGACCCCCGTAAGTGGTTTCGTTTGAAAGTGTAGAATCTGTTTTATGCTCATATGCATCACTTTGGTTTTTATTGTACTCTTCAAAAGTTATTTACACTTAAATACACAGTTTTTTGGATACCCGAGCTGGCTATTTTACATTGGTTCATTTTCATATTTTTCATATGACACATGTACAAGTTATAGCTCAAATGAAAGCTCTTGCCGGTGCTCATACGGTTCTAGCATTCTTTTTACTGAATTATATTCGCATATCAAACAGTTGCCGAATGAATCGCGGTGTTTCCATGGCGCAGAAGTAAAAACAATACATTTATGATCAATAAGCAGCCCCAGATAGCACAGACAGCTGTCATCTCTTACCTTATGCTGTGCTCTTCAGGGCCATTCTCCTCTGTTTTTGAGGTGATGTGCATAAGTAATCCTTTTATATGTCCGATGTGGTCCAAACACAGTGAATTATGTTTGATCAAACAAAAGAATAGTGAAATATGAACACAATGATCGCTCCCTGTGGCTTGTACAGCACCTCTCATCAGTTGGAATACAGTAACTTTTGCATAGATTATGGTGGAGACATTTGTCTTTTTTCCTATGATTACAGACATGTGCAGGAACCACCTAAATTAATTACAGCACGCTAGACCACACAGAACCTAAAAGGTACACTTTCAAATTTGAGTTCATTAAAAAAAATATACAAAAAGCCTCTTTTTTTAGGTGTTTATTATAACACAGACGGCATATACAGATATTTTAAACACTTTCAATAGTGTTTTATGAAAGTTCAAAGGGTTTTCTTTAAAATGATACCAAATTTTTGCATTTACACCTCTGCATGTGGATTTAAAGGGCCATGAAACCCCCTCGTTTCAGCAGGGTGTTTTCACACCTCTACTTTGGAAAAAGTCAGAAAAGTGGGCGTGTCCAGCTCTGTTTAGGGGGGAGTGTCGGAGGAACTAAAGTGGGATGGTGTGGGAGTGTCTATTTGGGCACGCGCGAGTTTCAGTCAAAATACACACACGAGAAAGTGATGGTGTATTTTTTACAGTCATTGTGTTTCACCTACATGGACATCTGTAGTTGAATTATTTGCCAGATTATTAAATGTTGGACTTTAACTGCAGTTTGGCTCTTTCATTCAGGGAATTCATTCATGCCCCTCGCGACAAACGAGATATTTGATTCGAGGATCAGCTTTTAAATTTGGGTAGGCAAAATCCAGGAGGAAATCCCCAAATAGCAGCAGAGTTCACCGGTTAAACTGATTCCTTTTTATGCTCTTGACTATGTGTGTAGTGAGAATATTGTTGCTGAATGTTGATTAAACCAGTTTTGAACTAGTTTGGTAAGACATAAGACTTGAGTTTTCATAACAGATTGTCTCTTGCATCTGCATATGCATCCATGGTTCAGCGTTTTACAGGTCGGAGATTAGCTCTTAATAGTTTTGGGTCGGCCTGACACCAAGAACCATGCTGCCATCCAAATGTGGAGTTAGATACAATCCTTCATTGACGCACACATTTAGAGTTGTCTATTTTTGCTTTAACCGATGAGAACTGTTAACCTGGATCACACCTTTTCTGGACTTGTGTAAAGAGTATAATTGCTGCATCGTTACTGTAAGTAGTATACTGTGCGCAACTAAGCAAGCTTTGGATCCAAAGCTAATTTCACTCTGTTTTGATGCAATGATAGCTAGCTAGGCTAGGCCTACTTAATATTTCCATAATAGCCACACATTGGCTAACATCTGAGTTATACCAAACAATCAGATTTTACACTTGCTTAAAGTCTTCTGTCAACACAATTATCATAAATAATTATGCCAAAGTGTAAATGAGTAAATTTTCATTAGGAAAATGTATAGATAAAGCTCTGTTGGCGACAGGAAATCTCAGGTTTGACAATGTTTTGAGAAAGTTTCAAAATTCAAAAGAAAAGAAAGTTAGAATTCTGACTTTATATCAACCCTGCTGAAAAAAACCCTGCTTAAACCAGCCTAAGCTGGTTGACCACCCTGCTGAAAAATCCAGCTTAAACCCGCCTAGGATGGTTTTCTGGTTTTAGCTGGTCGGCCAGGCTGGTTTTAGAGGGGTTTTGGCCACTTCCAGGCTGGTTTCCAGTCATTTCCAGCCTGGTCTTAGCTGGTCAGGCTGGAAAGTGACCAGCTAAAACCATCTAAAACCAGCTTGACCATCCTGGTTTAAGCTGGTCAAGCTGGTTTTAGCTGGTCATCTCCCAGCTTGTCCAGCTAAAACCAGGCTGGAAATTGCTGGAAACCAGCCTGGAAGTGGCCAAAACCCCTCTAAAACCAGTCAACCATCCTAGGCTGGTTTAAACTGGATTTTTCAGCAAGGCAGCGTGGTTTTAGTGTGGGTTTGGCCATTCCAAGGCTGGTTTCAGGCAAAGGGCTGGTCAAGTTGGATGTAGCTGGTCTAATACTAGCCTTACCAGCTGAAACTAGGCTGGAAATAGCATAGAAATCGCCTAAAACTGCCCAAACATCATTCAAAACCAGGCTGGTCGAACAGCTAAAACCAGCTAACAAATTTATGCTGGTTTAAGCTGTTTTTTTCAGCAGGAAAATACGTGAGTTTGTTTGTTAAGTAAATCTTTCCCATTCCAGGCTTAAGTTGTACTTAACTTGCTTTAAGTAGTTCTGATTATACGCACCGGTCTAGTCAGGATTAAATTAATATATAAACAGTAAAAATGATTTAGAGGCGTGAGAACCGGCTGCCATAGAAACCCCTTCACTCTCCAGCACAGGAGGTGGCGATATGCACCTGAACGTTGATTTGCAAGTCGTCAATGAACCCGAAGAAGAGGAAAACGGGCAGGCTGAGAGAAGTGAGACGATACTGCATTGTGTGTACGCGCGTGCATCCAAGTAAGTTTGTTTTTGTTAAATCGCAGCCTTTGTATTGTCCTTAAGTTGTGCTCTTGTTGATTAAGTAGTTATTGTTGATTATTGTACTGAAGTGAGCGCTAATCAGTACCGACCGTTATTATACTGCCGCCAGATTTAAGTGAGCTAGAGTTGGTTGATATTGGTTCAGTGAACGATCTTGTGAAATCTCCCTGTGTTTTTACCACAGAACTTTGAATATCCAGTCTGAAATCACATGTAAGTATGACTTCAAAACCACATTAGCGTTTAATTGACTGAACAATGTTGTAGTTTGATAGTCACTGGCTGCTATTATTATAGAGGTAAAATTAGTTTTATATTGGGATATTCACACATTCTCCTTAATAATATATATTTCAGAAAAGTATTCTTTGCAAATTGTAAATAGGGAACTCATATTAGCAGCAAATGACTATCAAAGTACAGCATTGTTCACAGTGAATTAGATGTTGTTTAGAAGACATACTTGCATGCTAATTCAAATCGAATATTCAAAGTAACATGGTAAACAATATATAGACTGCTAAATGAACGAATGTGCGAATATAAAACCAACTTTACCGCAATTTTCTTTATTCTGATTAGCCAGCCAGGGTAAGTGAGCTGTTCTGTAGTCTTTTAAAGTCATTAGGGCTGCAACTAATGATTATTTTAATAATCCATTTTTTTCCCAATTAATCTGATAAAAACTTAACCCTTCTTTAATTAGTTGTTTTGCTTATTATAACTACACACATGCACACAAATGTATTATGTATAAAAGTATACTTTAAAAACTGCTAAAGCCACACATTGAGCCTAATGATCTTTAATTTTGACATTTTAGACCTTAAATTAAAAACAAAGGTTTTTATGAACAGTTAAACTTCTTATTGAAGTAAAGTTGGTTTTATATTCGCACATTTGTTCACTGACATACTTGTGACCATTGTACTTTGAATATTAGGCCTGAAATGAATAATAAAATAATCACATGTAAGAATCAAAACAAAATTAGCACTATTTATTTGACTGTGAACAATGTTGTACTTTAATAGTCGTTGGCTGCCAATATGATTTAACAAATGTTATTTGGATTTTAGTAAGAATATTTTTCTGAAATTACATCAAGGAGAAACGCTGAATGTGTGAATGTTTAACCAATTTTACCTCAATACTTCTCTAAATATCCCAAATTCCAAAAAAATAAATAAAAAATCTTAGCAAGTGTTCTCCTATTATACTCACATTATGATATTTACATAAACATGCTGACAATGGGATATTAAGCATCAGAATTTGTTGGCTTATCAAAATGATAAATTGACTAATTGTAGCCAAGTGTATTCTACCACTGCTGCTTTTAAATATGTGGTTTCTCATTGTATTCACATCATTTAATGTAAGATAATCTAAAGTAGCGCCTTTTTATTTATCATCGTAATAATCAACTTTTGAAGTGAATCAAGAAAGTCCTGTGAATGTTTACACCTTGTGTTCAATAAAAACATATTATGGTTGTGTGCTATTAGCTTAAGCTTTGCATTGTTGTGACTTAGATGAAGATCAGAACACATTTTCTGTGAAATGATACCAAAATCCAAGCAATCCCAAAGTGCTCACATACTTTTCCTGCAACTGTGTATAACATTTTTCACATTTTGTTTAGTTTTGGCAGATCTGCTCCTCCTTCAGTGAAGCTCCGTCTCCTCTGCTATAAATACTGGAATATTCCCATCAGGAAGAAGTGAAATCTGCAAAGACAGAGCTTATTGAAGGACGGAGAGAACATGAGTGATCCAGAACCCTGCAGAATTAAACAGGAAGAGGCTGAAGAACTAATAGGTTGGTGTTTATTGCTGATTCTTCAACAATGAGGCTGAAGAACAATAATGATGAAAGTTTTGAAAAGTTCATCTGATTTATTGTCATACGACAAAAACAGTGAAGATTTTAAGTCAGGGTTTCTGCAGGGTCTTAAATGACGTCTTAAATCTCAATATCCAAATTTAGGCCTTAAAAGTCTTAAATTTACTGAAATATTGTATTCAAGGTCCTAAATCCATTTTTAAACAGGTCTTAATTTACCTTTCTTCACGTATTGCTACCTTACTGTTAAGAGACAAAGAATCGTTGCATCTGCATGTTTCAGACAAACGACGTCAAAGCAGTTGCTGTCGAGTCTCTGTTCATCTTTTCTGTTCATATATAGGCTAAACAAATGGAAAATCTAGCCTGTGGCCAAATCGTCCTATAAGATTGTGACTAATAATGAAAATGTGAACTGAAAATAAAAGTTATTATCTCTTAATTTCCAGAACCCTGCAGAATTAAACAGGAAGAGACTGAAGAACTGAAGACTGAAGGTTGGTGTTTATTACTGATTCTTTAATAATTAAACAAATATATGAGTGTAATATAACAAATAAATTTACCAACAATCTAAATATAGCAAATATTGTGCTCGCCACAAAGCTTAACCTAACTTTAATGCCCCATTCACACGGGGCGTCAGCGTCAATGCTTCCCATTCATTTTGAATGGGTGACATGAAGCGTTGCCGAACTGCATTGTGGATCCGTCGGCGCTGCTTCAGAGGAGTTGCTCGCTGCAAAAAGAACTTCTTATCAGAAGTTTGGACTAGCTCAACTTTTCAAGCGCTGACAGAGGCATCAGCCAATCAGATCACTGTATGCAAATACACCAGCTAATTTCATTGGCTGACACTTCTTTGATGATCCCTACAGCCCCAACTTCAGACACGCCTTCAGTCAAGCGTTGACGCTGAAGCCCTGTGTAAATAGGGCATAAGTAGACTGTACAAACTGGCATATTTAGGCACCCCCTCCCCCACTTTCCCCCCTCTTCACTTTCTTCCGCGACACCACTGCTTTTCACTTGTGCTTTAGCACCATAAGGGTGGCACGGTCATTGTTTGCCTAGAGCGCCAGTTAGGCTTGCACTGCTCCTGTGTACAAAGGTTGTTAATTGTAAACTCCAATATATTAAACTAGCTGTTTATATTAAACAATTAGAAAAAATGTATAGTATATTATTGTCTGCTTTTAAATGTAAGTCCTTGTATTTGTTTTAGCAAGCCTTGGATACAGTGCAGGTACAGGCAGTCAGATGAGAAGTTCAGTCGGCTTTGTTGATTTGATGTATGAAAGTTTGATACAACCACCGCGACTCCACAGCTAAATCCTTCTGCGCATGTCCAGGCTACTTTTTCAGCAGTATTTTGCGACACTCTGCCCATCATCAGGCATTTATAGTTCAAGTTATGGTTAAGATTAGAAGGGAGACATCTGTGGCTTTCACTCTCATCTTTATAGGACACTCGAAGGAATGCATGCAGGGGGAAGCAAGAGATTTCAGTGGGGGAAGAAGCTGTTGAGTAGTCTAGCCGAGCGGGCTAGCAGCTGGAAGAAACTGTGGAAAGGATGGATGGAGTCTTTCACAATACTGCTAGCTCTGCTGGAGCACTGTGAGAGGAAAATGTCCTGAATGGAGGGTAGAGGGGCACCGATGATCTTTTCAGCTGTGTTCACTGTGAACTTGAGGGTCTAGTTGGCAGGACTGCAGCTCTCGTACCAGACAGTGATGCAGCTGGTCTGCACGCTCTCAGTGGTTCAATTCAATTCAGCTTTATTTGTATAGCGCTTTTACAATGTAGATTGTGTCAAAGCAGCTTCACATAAATGGTCATAGTAACTGGAACAGTGTGGTTCAGGTTTTAGTGTTTAAGTTCAGTTCAGTTTAGCTCAGTTCAGTGTGATTTAATCATTACTGAGAGTTCAAACACTGAAGAGCCAATTCATCGATGCGTAGCTCTACCAATCCTGAACCATGCGAGGCAGTGGCGACAGCGGAGAGGGAAAAAAAACTTCACCTGATGGGAGTGAAGAAAAAAAACCTTGAGGGAACCAGACTCAGTTGGGCACGACCATTTTAATTTCTCCGCTGGCCAAAAGTCTTGTGCAGAGCTTCATTCGCCGTGGTTAGGCAGGAAGATGGCCTCAGCGAAGACTCGTCTGTCCCTGGAGCGTCGCTGGAATCAGACTCATGTTCTCCACTGTAGAATGTGGTGAGGATGGGTGGAGGGAGACCTGCCCTTTTCAGCCGATGGAGAAAGTGTAGACGTTCTTGTGCCTTCTTGGAGAGTGACAGGGTGTTGGTAGTTCAGGTGAGGTCCTCTGTGATGTGCACCCGCAGGAATTGAGGTGCTGCTGGCTCTCTTGACAGTCGAGCTGTCAGTGGGTCAACCGAGTTCCTCCTGAAATCCATCACAACCTTCTTTGTCTTCTCTACATTGAAGGACAGGTTGCTAGTGCCACATTATTCAGCTAGCTGTGCCACTTTCTCTTTGTAATGCGTTTCGTTGCGGATGAGACCTACCACTGTTGTGTCATCGGCGAATTTGATGTAGTTGGAGCTTGTAGTGGCTATTTTCTCAAAGGAGGCTCTCTCAGTGGTCAAGAAACAAAGTCTTACACGGGATGTCTTTTCAAAGTTTTATTCTTTATAAAGAAGATCACAATCATACAGCAACAACAGTTTCTGCAGAGTGATATACTAAAGCAAAGTGTGTTCACCGTTTTGTCTAGTTTGTACTGCTTACAAGGTCAACTCCCAGTAAGGCCTAATCTGCATTTACGTCAGGCGTTTTCTGCCGTTCCTGCTATGTCCATAACAACCATACATCTTTCTTAAGTAACCATCAATTTCAGTGATGTGTACCCAGAGAAAAGAAATGTTCACCCCCACATAGTCAGATAAGGGAAATTCTTAGGATAATCACATAAGCACGCACCTAGAGAAATATAGTTATGTATAAAAATTTACACATAGGTTTTATGGCGAACATATGGAGAACACAGATACACGCACATCTAAAAATGAGTCTTAAACAAGTGTCCAATATATAAAGGTCATCTAAAAATGAATTTCCATTACAAGCTGAACTTGGGTGTACTATTTCCAGTATTCAAAGTGTAGAACTGTCCATACTCTGTGTTAATATTGCCCATAATACATTGCACCTTGGATTGGAACTACATACTTGGGTAAAAAGTGTAAATAAATTACAAACATGGCGGATACGCGACACCAATCGTCAAGCATAGATGCTTTCGTGAAGATTTTTATATGACTATTAATTAAAATCTAGCAAACAGACTATTTAAATCATTTTTCCTGTTATATTTCGTCTGCAACAACAATATAAATGTCTAAAGATGTACTAAATAGTTGAATTTTAAATCTGCTTTGTGCAACATCTTTAATCAAAAAGTAAACAAACATAAGTCTCCATCTTGAGCTCCTCCACAGGACTCAACACTTGTTAATCTGTTTCCAACTGTCCCTCTATCCCAGAGCTATGAGCCTTGGCCACACCCACCAATGCTAACAAGCTGACCAATCACAGAGCTTATGCTATGCCTCATTGCGGTACAATTTATTTTCAAAGGTGCACCTCAGGTTCAGTGTCAGCCACGGAGAAGGATTTGCTAGACCATCCATGTGCTCGGTCTTTGAGACCGAAAGCGGTGAGAGCATCCAATGTCGCTCAGGCGACAATGCTGTCTGCCTTCAGCTCCGGCATCAAAATTTGCAACATCGATCTCGTATTGTGTTGCAGCATATCAGTTACATTCCTGCATAAAACGTTTTCTAGCGTGAAAATGTTGCGCACGACTTATCAAATTCATATAACAATGGAAGATCAAGTTGTGTGTGGTGTAGATTTGCTCCACTTATGTCTCCAGTCCATATGTCTGAAATATTCTGAAGCAGCAATAGTTTTTTGTACTCTCATGAGATTCCCGCTTTTTTAAAGATCAATATATATAACATTAATGCACATCAGTAACTCGCCAGCAACTTATTTAATGTATGCTCCTGTAAGAAGACATTGTAAATAATTGAAAATCCGGCGACCGCAATAATCGAACCCTTGGGGAACAACTGTGGTCGGAGCCAAAGTTCACAGGTCTGTGTTCTCTGAACTCCTCTCAAGCGGTGGACTACTTCATTCTGATTGCTTGCCGCCGAACCGCATCATAGCTCATTACCATAAAGGTGACTTGATTTTTAACTCTCCTCGACGTCCACACTGGCGAAGACGCGACGCGCTCTCATTGAAAATGAATGACTTCCGGCTACTTTGATGCTCTCGCCACTTTTCGGTGTGAACGTACGGTAACGCTCCTTGTCCTTTATATGAATGTAATTTCCTCACGCATATGAATCTCATCTGAAAGATGTGTCAACAACAGCTTTCTCTCTCACACGTCTTTTAAAATAGTTGTGCATTACAAAAACCTGTGTAATTTTTCAGAGTTTGAGAGAAGAAATGTCCATTAATGATTCAAACATTTGTTTAATTGATTAGGGGTGTAACGATTTATCGTTGTACGATTTATTGCGATGCAAAAATGTCTCGATATGCATCGTGGCGTTATGACGATTTGATTACGATATGACGTCCGTTTTCTCTTATTAGTTGAGCTGTTTGCACGTGAGCTACGTTCCACCTGCTGTCGCACGTGAGTTCAGATTGCAGCAGCAGTAATGTTAGCAGACCAAGATGAGTGGAGTTGAAATAGAGGATGGCCCATCCTCTCAAAATCAGACGTCTGGCAACATTTCGGTTGTCCAGTCATTGGTTTAGACTCGTCCGCTTTTTGACACGCATACTGGGTCAAACATCCTAAGTTTTAAAGTCTTCACAGTGATTTACATACTTTGCACAGCGACATGGATACCTCCTAATGGTGTTGAAAGAGTCACATACTGTATTTATAAGGTACAATTCACCCTAAAATATCATTCTGTCTTCATATAATGATGTATTGGCCGCTGCAAAATCACACAAGAGGGCGGATGATAGACGCGCGCGTATGGCAAGCCGTTTTAGCATTTAAACCTTTGATCTGACTATGCATAAATATATTTAGAGATATCTCTAATTATATTTTGACTAGTCATAATTATAATTCGACTAGTCAAAATATAATTAGAGATATCTCTAAAGGAATTTAATTAAATATGAATTAAATATATTTATGGATAGTCAGAACAAAGGTTTAAATGCTAAAACGGCTTACCATACGCGCGCGTCTGCTTCAGTGAACAGAACCTGCAGGTTGTGACTAATAAAGTAGTAAACAACATTCAGTTTGTGGAACAGAGTAATCTTGAACAGAGTAATCTCAAAAGTTGAAACAAAAGAAATACATAAAAAATAGTTTACTTGGTAAAATTTGCATTTCAGTTAAATTTTCAATTTTTATTCCAAATATCGTGATACATATCGAATCGTGAACATTATATCGTGATACACATCGTATCGTGAGCTGAGTGTATTGTTACACCCCTATAATTGATATATGCAAATTTACTGAAAGCAGATGGCAAACGAGAAAGCCTTATTTGCCTTAATAATTAAAGCGTTTGTTATAATTCTGTTGTACACACTTTAATTACTCCGATTGAACAGTTCTGTCTGGTAATTTTTTTGTATTAGACAGAACTGACTGAATGACGGAGTGGAAGAAGAATATCGGTCAACCACTAGATAAAAAATTGGATTAACGTTTATTTTACATCGATGAGTGTCAGTATTTCGGGCTGTAGTTTTCAGTGTCTTTTCATTCTTCAACATTTGCTCAGCGTTTATGACTTACTAAAAACTGAACTTCATTTTACCTTTATTTCAGACCTAATTAAAGAGAATGAGGAGAGTCAAGAGGAGAAACAACATGTCAAAGCTGAAAATATACCTAATTTAGAGACTACTGATTTTTATTTGATGAACAGAACAAGCAAGAATTGTTGTGTCTGCACTGAGTGTGGGAAGAGTTTCAGAAAATTATCAGCTCTTAACATGCACATGAGGATCCACACTGGAGAGAAACCATTCACCTGCACTCAGTGTGGGAAGAGTTTCAGTCAGTTACCAAACCTTAAAACACACATGAGCATCCACACCGGAGAGAAACCATTCACCTGCACTCAGTGTGGGGAGACTTTCAGACTGTTAAAATCCCTTAAAACACACTTGATGAGCCACACTGGAGAGAAACCATTTCCCTGCACTCAGTGTAGGAAGAGTTTTAGACTGTTAGGATCCTTTAAAACACACATGAGGATCCACACTGGAGAGAGACCGTTTACCTGCACTCAGTGTGGAAAGAGTTTCAGACTGTATGGATCCTTTAAAACACACATGAGGATTCACACTGGAGAGAGACCGTTTACCTGCACTCAGTGTGGGAAGAGTTTAGGACGATTAGCATCCCTTAAAACACACATGAGGATCCACACTGGAGAGAGACCATTTAACTGCACTCAGTGTGGGAAGAGTTTCAGACAATCAGCAACTTTTAATCTGCACATGAGGATCCACACCGGCAAGAAACCACACAAATGTGATCAATGCGGCAAAACATTTTTGAGCTCTTCACAGCTGAAGATGCATCTTAGAGTTCATACAAAAGAAAAACCGTATTCCTGTTCTGAGTGTGGAAAGAGTTTTGCACAGCAGTCAAACTTACAAAGACATCAGAAGATCCACACTGGTGTGAAAGAGCATATGTGCTTTGGGTGTGAGAAGAGTTTCACTTCAGCTCAAAATTTGAAATATCATGAGAGGATTCACACTGGAGAGAAACCATACACATGTGATCAGTGGCTGAAGACGTTTCACAGTGTTGATTCAGCTTAAGAAAGCATAAGAATCCACAGTGGAGAAAACGGTAAACATGACGTCAATACAGCAAAACGTGTGCTGAGAGTGTTTCATGTCTGAATATCAGAAAACTTTGACTCTTGGGAAACAGTATCTGAAATTAGACAGCTCTGCCATGGTGTTACTCAGGCCCCGTTTACACTAGTGCGTTTTAGATCAAAAAACGATCCGCGTCTACCCTGAACATATCTCCGTCCACACTACGCCACCATAAACGGATATCACGTGACCATTGGCGCACTCTGGGCATGCGCGTTCTAGTATAAACAGAAAGCATGCGTCTCGCTCGACATTTGGTTATTGTTAGTCAACAAACGCCGGATGAACATTAAACGCGATGGCAAAGAAAGCAAGAGAGGTATTTTTGTGGACAGACGACGAGGTCGAGTTGTTACTAAACGTAACAAATGAATAACTGCACAATGGCGCCTAAAACAGACAATAGTGCAAACAACGCTCCCATTTCTGTGTCCGTGTTGTTGTTTACAGTACTGTCTTCCGGTAGCGTTAAAGCCATGTGGTATAGTCATGTGATAGAAGCTTGACAAATAAGGGAAGGATACGCAATGACACAAAAGCCCCAATCAGCTAGCGAATCTCAGCAGCCCCGCCTCCGTTTTCAGATGTCTGCGTTTTTCTTAATCCACACTGAGACGGAGCAGCAGCGTTTTAGGATAAAATCAGCCTCTCCAGTGTTTACAAAACACTCCGTTTTCGGCGCTCGAGAACTCCGGTGTAGTGTTGACGGATGGCGTAACTGTAGCAAAACGTATGCGTTTTAAGACGAAAACGCATTAGTGTAAACGGGGCCTCAGTGATCCAACTTAGATCCCATGCTGTTTAGTATCTACAGGGTTTGGACAATGAATCTGCAACACCTGGTTTTAGGCTATAAAATATGGTGTACGGCCTCTTTAGCAACCAATGCAGCATCAGTTAGTCTTGGGAATGAGAGATACAAGTCCGGCACAGTGGCCAGAGGGATTTTGAACCATTCTTGCAGAATAGTGGCCAGGTCAATGTGTGATGGTGGTGGAGGAAAACATTTTAGGGTGTTTTTTCCAAAACACCCTAATGTGGTTCAATAATAATTGGATTTGGTTATGGTGACAGGCCATTTTCATGTTCATCCAACCACTCTGGCACCAGTCTTGCTGTGTGTATTGGTGCATTGTTATCCTGATACATGACACCGCCTTCAGGATACAGTGTTTGAAACATTGGGTGCTCATAGTCCTCCAGAATGGTTTGGCAGTCCTTGGCAGTGACACACCAAGTTAGCACACGTATTAAGCAAAAGTACTTCTTCCTTTGGCTCTCGGCGAAGGCGGTCGCTCTTCCTCCCGCTCCGTTCCATATCTCTCCTTGCTAGCACCTCTTGTCTTATTCTATCTCTGAGGCTCTCCGTGTCCTGCTATCCAAATGATAAAGGTATTATGGATTTGATCAACTGGTCTCTGAATGCAATTGACACCATCTTCTCGACAAGGAGCTGCGGGGACGTTCGAAGCTGAATACGTGATGGACGGGTGGGAGAAATGGAGGTCCTGTGTTTAGCTGCTCTGTCTCTGGAGGGATTTGAAGATATCTACCGATTCGGAACTTTGATAACAGGGTTTCTGCTGAAGGGCTTATGCGGGGCCCTGGGGTATCGGAAACTGATAAAAGCGGTCAGTGCTGCTCAAAATCCCACCAGGCTGGCCGGCTTGATTGAAACATTGATGGGTAGGGTCGCGAATCAGACTATGGTCCTTGACCGCAAATTGGGAACCATCAAGGTGAAATTAGCGGCTTTGCAACCAATTTTGGCCAGATCAGGAGACGAGTGATGGACATTAAATATCTGTGAAATTGGCAGGTATTGAATTGTACCTGAGTTGAATTGAAGTACCTTCCTGTCTTTTTTTTTCGTCTCTCTTCTTACTCCTGCCAGTCGGCCTTGGCTGGAAGTAAACAAGTCTGGTTCCCCGGGATAACAAGATAAGGAGAGGCTCTGAAATTCTTGAACCCTGCCAAGGACACCTGCTTCTGCACTCACATATACACATAAACATATCTACAGATAAACATTCACCACCGATCCCCATCCAAACGCCTTTGTGTGCTTTCGCCTACGAGAGGCGTGGGCGGGGCTGTGACTTGCGCCTTGCATGGCTGCTGGACCAGTTAGATGCCCGCACTCATTGGATTGTTTTTCCATTTCCCCTGTTCCCATCCCCTGTGTCAATGCTGTGTCTTGCCGATATGCTTAAGCTAATATAGGGCTGTTTTTCTCCCTTTTCTCACTTTGCTCTAATCAAGGGCAAGCTGAGGGTTTTTTTTTTTTGCCTAACTGTCCAGATGTATCTTACTTCGTTTCTGATTGCTACCTCCTGTGTCCTGTCTCCCCTGAAAATTGTGATGTTTGTGTATGGTCAGCGGGGTTCAATTTCACTATACGAAAGTTTATGTGACAAATAAAGGCCTGATTAGATTTGATTTGATTTGAGCTTCGGGAATGCCATAGTATGGCAGCCCAAACCAACACTGATACACCCCCATGCTTCCCTACTTCACTCCGCTTCTTTGGGGCCTCTCCACACTGTAACTCTCCCGAATGTAGGAAAGATGGGTTCATCTGAGAACAATGCATGTTTTACATTGTCCACAGCCCAAGATTTTCGCTGCTGTCATTATTGAAACTGATGTTTGGCATTGGCCAAGTGACCAAAAGTTTGGCCATAGCAGCCCGGCCATGTATATTGACCCTGTGGAGATCCTGACCAACAGTTCTAAAGGAAACAGGAGAGTTGAGGTGCATGTTTAATTCTGCAGTAAATTGGGCAGCTGTGGGTTTTGTTTTTTAGGATACAATCCAGGTTAGCACCTGGGGTCCGTTCTTCGTACGTGGATTACTCAATTAGCTGGATTTGGATATTGACGATTTGACACGATCCAGGATCATTTCGTTCTTCAAAGCTGATCCGAGAGTTGTTGTCATAGCAACAGTTCTGCTAGGTCAAACCTGATCGGGAGCAGGTTCAATTCATATAAACAGGATTAGATCGGCTCAGTTCAAGCAAAGATAATACAGAAAGTATGTTCCGAATTCTGATATTTTCTTACAGTAGTAGTTATATACACTTGGGAAAATGGTACATATTTTTTAACTAAATATATAAAGTTATAGTTATTAATAAAATAAAGTTATACATATTAATAAAACGTATGCAATCTGCACCCTCGAAATTAAAGTACAAAGACTGCCACCTAGTGGTGCAAAGAGAAAACTTATTGATATGAACTTTTTTGATCACTTTAGTACAAATTGTGTATAATAGAAATGCACAATAGGTCACTTTTGTAAAGCAATAATACATTTCAGCAGTCATAAACATGTTTTGATTAGTTAATATGACGGTGATTTGATGCTTCACAAAAGTTGCAGACGCCTTTACCAATATGAAAATGCTTTTGTAAACAACCAGTTATTTACACCGATTAAAAAACGGCTACTATAATAAAGAATATCTTTTCTAAATGTAGAACTAAATACATTGATTTGCATTGAAATACATGATGAATACTCTTGACACATGAAAGTGTAAAGCCTGCAGCTCACAACAAATGTGTTAGGTTATTGCGTGTCATATTTAACAAACCGTTTACTGCAAATTTGATGTAATTTTGCTCACATGGATAATTGAATATTAATCAGATGATGTCATTACGCTGCTGTGCCGTCAGCCAATCGCTGCATTGCTGATCATGATTTCGAGGATCGATAGATCTGTCCTTCATAACACACGCAGCGATCTCAGATCAGTTCATCCAGACATTCTAATCTGATTCGCGAACTTGTTTAAAGAACCAAATTAGCGAGAGATCAGTTATCGAGATGAAAAGATCCAGGATCTGCCAAATAATCTTAGATCATTTAAGCGAGGTACAAAGAACGGACCCCTGGACATCCCTTTTAGGCAGCTTCCTCTTGCATCTACAAGTTATCCCTGGATGTGGTTTGTCCTTCATGCTGGTTTACTGACATTACTCTGGAAACTGCGGCTCTAGATAGATCACAAAGACTTGTTGTCCTGTTGTGCACAGTGTGCTAGCGAGACTCCCACCAACAATATGTCTTGTTTTTTAAACACTGATGTGTCACCATAACGGTTTGTGCGTTGCAATACTTTAAGCAAGTGTTTGATATTACCCTGCTGATTAAATCTTCACACTCTGCTCTTACTGGTGGAAGGTGCAATCCAACCAATAGTATCTGAGGTTTTCACAAAAATTACTAAGTACAAGTGTGACTGACAGATTGACGCAGTGTACTGACACTGTGACACGTTACCTGATAGATTCAAAAGAGTAATTAAATATCACATTTAACAACTATAGTAAGACATGGCAGAGGATCGGCAATGCTCAGCCTTTGAGGGCAGAGGCTCTAGCCACCAGGCCGCCCCCTTTGCACCCCCCTCCACCCCCCCCACCCCCCCACCCCCCGCTCCACAGGACTTAACACTTTTTAGACTCTTTCCAACAGTCCCTCTATCCCAGAGCTCAGCCCTGACCACACTCATCAATGCTAAAAGCTGACCAATCACAAAGCGTATGTTATTCGTCATTGCAGTAAATTTTTTTTTGAAAGGTGCACATCAGGTTCAGTGTCAGCCACAGAGAAGGCTTTGTTGGACTTGGTCTTTATGACTAACGTTCCTTGTCCTTTATACGAATGTAATTTCCTCATGCATATGCAGCTCATCTGAAAGATGTGTCAACAACAGCTTTTCTCTCTCACACATCTTTTTAAATAGTTGTGCATTGCAAAAATCCTGTGTAATTTTTCACGGTTTGTGAGAAGAAATGTCCATTAATGATTCAAACATTTGTTTAATTGATATATGCAAATTTGCTGAAAGCAGATGGCAAACGAGAAAGCCTTATGCCGAGTTCAGACTGCATGATTTTCAAAGTAGTCGTGTCACAGATGTTTTCACACTGCATGACTATCTGGGCTAGCGTTTCGTCGCTGCTTTGTTTACACTGCAAGATGGTTCGGCGACAGGGACATTCACATTGCATGACTTTACTATAGGGAGAATCGCCGACAACTTCGTCCAAACAACGTCTCACAGCCAAAAACACGTCGTATATCTTTTGTTATTAACTACATAATGAGAAAGAAGCCTTTAATGGGGTAGAACATGTACATATTTGCTCACCTGGGTTTAAAGGGAATTAGCCATTTCTCCTCAACGTTGATAATAAACTAATTTCTTTCTGTATGAAACGTCAAACAGACACGGTTGCTCCTGAGTCCTGTCAAACCTCCACTAGTTTTTCCTCCATTTCGTGGGTCCAAATAAACCGAAAAAGAGCGCTGTTAACTTCTACCCCAGCCTCCCGCTGACCTGCAGCAGGTATACACACAAACACACACACACACACACACACACACACACACACAAGTGAAAGCTGCTCTCTCATTGGCTGTAGGCGATCGCTGATGTTATTTTCAGTCAAAACTCAATACACACGGCATGATTTGAATCGCCGACAGCTCCAGATATTCAGCACGCCAAATATCTCACAGGCATCGGCGACTCATCGGCGATTCTCTCAGACCGCGTCTTTGATAGTTCATACTGTGTGATTGTCACTCACGTGCACGAGCACCGATTTACCTGTGATTTCAGGCATTTGTCGGCGGTTTCTCAAAACCTGTCGGCGAGCCAAAATCGGGGCTAAAATCACGCAGTCTGATCTAGGCATTACGTGCCTTAATTACTAATTAAAGCATTTGTTATAATTCTGTTGTACACACTTTAATTACTCCCTTTGAACAGTTCTGTCTGGTTATTATTTTGTATTAGACAGAACTGACTCAATGACGAAGTGGGAGAAGAATATCGGTCAACCACTAGATAAATTATATTTAAATTTATTTTACATCGATGTGTGTCAGTATTTCGGGCTGTAGTTTTCAGTGTCTTTTCATTCTTCAACATTTGCTCAGCGTTTATGACTTACTAAAAACTGAACTTTATTTTACCTTTATTTCAGACCTAATTAAAGAGAATGAGGAGAGTGAAGAGGAGAAACAACATGTCAAAGCTGAAAATATACCTAATTTAGAGACTACTGGTGTTTATTTGATGAACAGAACAAGCCAGAATTGTGTCTGCACTCAGTGTGGGAAGAGTTTCAGAAAATTATCAGCTCTTAATAGACACATGAGGATCCACACTGGAGAGAAACCATTCACCTGCACTCAGTGTGGGAAGAGTTTCAGTCAGTTATCAAACCTTAAAGGACACATCAGGATTCACACTGGAGAGAAACCTTTCATCTGCACTCAGTGTGGGAAGAGTTTCAGACATTTATCATCTCTTAATAATCACATGAGGATCCACACTGGAGAGAAACCGTTTACCTGCACTCAGTGTGGGAGGATTTTCAGACTGATAACTTCCCTTAAAACACACATGAGGATCCACACTGGAGAGAAACCATTCACATGTACTCAGTGCGGGAAGAGTTTCAGACAAGCATCATCTTTTAATCTGCACATGCTGATCCACACTGCGGAGAAAACGCACAAATGTGATCAATGCGGCAAAACTTTTTTTAGAGCTTCACAGCTGATGGACCATCTCAGAGTTCACACAAAGGAGAAACCGTATTCCTGTTCTGAGTGTGGAAAGAGTTTTGCACAGTGGGCAAATTTAAGAAAACATAAGAAGATCCACACTGGTGTGAGAGAGCATGTGTGCCTAGAGTGTGAGAAGAGTTTTACTTCAGCTCAAAATTTGAAACACCACGAGAGGATTCACACTGGGGAGAAACCGTACACGTGTTCACACTGCAACAAGAGATTCAGTGAGTCAGGAAGCATGAAAAGACACGAGAGGACTCACACTGGAGAGAAACCGTACACCTGTGATCAGTGTCCGAAGAGTTTCACACGTTTGTTTCAGCTTAAGAAACACATGAAAATCCACAGCGGAGAAAAGCAGCAAACATGACGTCACTGCAGCAAAACATTTTCTTGAGTGGACCATTTTTTTGTCACCCTTTCTAAGAGTGTTTACTGTCTGAATATCAGAAAACGTTTAGATCGCATGCTGTTTAGTATCTACAGGGGTTGGACAATGAATCTGCAATGCCTGGTTTTAGACCACAATAATTTTTCAATATGGTGTACGGCCTCTTTAGCAACCAATGCAGCATCAGTAAGTCTTGGGAATGAGAGATACAAGTCCTGCACTGTGGCCAGAGGGATTTTAAGCCATTCTTCTTGTAGAATAGTGGCCAGGGGCCTCATGTATCAACGCTGCGTACCCACAAAAACTTTGCGTACGCCAGGTTTCACGCTCGGAATCGCTCACGTTTGGATTTACTAACAATGAACTGAACGTGGGAATGTGCGCAGCTTCACGCCAGCTTTATGGCCGGCGTACGCACATTTTTTGTGCAGGTCTGTTTTATTTCCATTGGCGACTCCTAGAGGCAGTTGTGTTAAATTGCTCTCTACAAAGGGTCTGAGCCCTGCAATGGCAGCTGTATGAGACGGGTTCATCTAGCAGGTATATAAGGTTTCCATACCATACAGTTGACCAGCTAAACATTAAAGCGCAATTTGCAGCGGTCGCCTGTTTTCCCAATGTAATGGGAGCGATCTACTGCACACACATTGCTATAAAGACACTATCTGAAGATGAATTTGCATGCGTGAGTCAGAAACATTTCCATTCAATAAATGAGCAAATAAAATATGATGCACAGACTTATTAATGATTCCTACTTGTCTTTCTCGTGATAGATAGTTGGCAAAATCTGATATGTAGCGGGGGAAAAAAGAAGAATGAGTTCATCAGACGCTCGATTCGAACCGAGTTCATGCTCGAACGTGTCAAAACATGATGACATGCGTTTTACGAGCTGCGCCACTGAGACTGCTAAGGGTGCTGCAACATTTTACACCTATAAATCACACTATTTCTCTTTTAACTCCACAGTGCGATGTTCAGACCCAACTGTGTTAACCGCATCAGCTAAACTCTCCCACTCTATTTTTTTTCTTTTGTTGTTAATTCCGGAGGACAAACTTGCAAATAACACCGCTTTTCTCCGGTCTACCTCTGAAAGCAGCACCTCCAGTTCACATTCTGTTCACAGTTTCTCTTCTTGTTTGCTTTTGCCGTTGCTTTTTCGTTGGGTTTTGCCAAAGTAGAGTCATTAGCATATTCATACGGGGGAGGAGGCAGGGAGGGGTTTTGTGTTCGTGCATGTTGCGCTCAGTTTCACGTTCATTCGGATGTACAAAAGAATATGCATGGGATTTGGCGTACGCAGTGTTTCATACATTTGAATTTTTTCTGCGTACGCACATTTACAGCTTTGTGCGTACGAAATGTTTTAGTATGATTTCCACGCAAGTCTTCGTACATGAGGCCCCAGGTCACTACGTGATGCTGATGGAGGAAAACAATTCCTGACTCGCTCCTCCAAAACACCCCAAAGGGGTGTTATTAGGCCAGAAGTGCCACTGACACAACCTTATGCAATGACAGACTCTGGCTTTTGGACTTGTTGCTGGCAATAGTCTGGATGAGCACACAGCGTCCATTTTTCCCTAAAAAATACCTGAAATACAGATTCATCTGACCATAGTACACGTTTCCACTGTGTGATGGTCCATCCAAGATGCCTATGAGTCCAGAAAAGTTGAAGGTACTTCTGGACACTGTTAACATAGGGCTTTCTTTTGGCACAGTATAAAGGTTTGCCAGAGTAGTCCTGAGCCCATGTGGTTTTATCCCTCATAGATGAATAATGATTCTTGATGGAGTGTCAGCTGAGAGATCTGAGGTCATGGTAGTTCAGCTTAGGCTTGCACCCTTGACCTTTACGCAACAAAATTCCTCCAGATTATTTAAATCTTTTAATGATGTTCAGCACTGTTGAAGGTGAAATATCCGAATGTCTTCCTCTCTTTTTCTGAGGAACATTGTTTTTATACATTTCAATAATTTTCTCACGCACTTGTTGACAAACTGGCAAACCTCGACCCATCTTTGCTCCTAAAGGACTGGACCTTTCTTGGATGCTGCTTTTGTACCAAATCATAATTACAATCACCTGTTTCAATTTCAAACCATGTCCTTATTTAACCAATTTACCTGATTACAAGCCCTAAACTGCTCCTTTTTTGTAAATGTGTTGCAGGTCTGGAATGACAGGAAAGGATGTATATTTACAAATGAAATGGAGTTGACCAGACAAAACTATGAAAATGCAGTGAAATACAAGTCAAAGTAAATTTAGAAATGCTTTTTTTTTTGTCATATATGAACCATGAATATAAACAAATGTTCAATACCCAGCTCGGGTATCCAAAATACTGTGTATTTAAGTGTAAATAACTTTTGTACAGTAGAATAAAAACCAAAGTGATGCATGTGTGCATAAAATATAGATTCTACACTTTCAAATGAAACCACTTACGGGGGTCTGGTGCAATGCTGGCCCTTTAAATCTTAAAGTGAAAGTAGATGAAATCGCGGACCCGGTGCCTGGTCCGCAGTGTTTAACTACGCATATTGAGAAACAGCCCTAGTGTTTTTTGCCATTGTACTTCTGTACATAAGAATAATACTTAAACATTATTAAAAAGATTTTATTGTTAATAACATAAAAACATGTAATAATCATGAAAACATTATCAGTTTTTGCAAATAAACTCTTTAAACTCGATTTAGAAGATTATGATTTCAAAAAGCATCTGAAAACAAGAACAAAATACTGTTGAAAGTTGATGAAGAACAAATCCCTCAGAGCAAGTGCAGTACAACAGTAGGCTGCTTACCACATCATGTTAGACGTATATATTACGTATACAGCAGCACAACGCCAGTGCAGTAAATATGCATTTACATCTTTTTACTTCAGTACACTTTAATGTATTGCAAGATGTATCGCTGTTAAACTTTATTGTATTGTAATTGAACTGTTTTATTATATTTCAATTTTACAGTTGCAATTAATTTTTACAGCAGTTATCCTTCAATATACTGCTGTTCTACTGCAGTTTTACCTCTGTATCCTCAGGCTTCCATCGAAATCCATTCATACTCCAGCACAGGAGGTGGCGATAGGCACCTAAACGTTGAATTGCAAGTCGTCAATAAACCCGAAGATGAGGAAAACAGACTGGCTGAGAGAAGTGAGACGATACTGCTGTATTGTTTAATCGTGCTTTTTGTATTGTCCTTGAGTTGTGCTCTTGTTGATTATGTAGTTATTGTTGATTATTGTACTGAAGTGAGCGCTAATCAGTGCCGACCGTTATTAAACTGCCGCCAGATTTAAATGAGGTAAAGTTGGTTTATATTGGTTCAGTGAACGAACTTGTGAAATCTCCCTGTGTTTTTACCACAGAACTTTGAATATCCAGTCTGAAATCACATGTAAGTTTGATTACAGAGGTAAAGTTGGTTTTATATTCGTTCATTTAGCAGTCTATATATTGTTTACTATGTTACTTTGAATATTCGATCGGAATTAGCATGCAAGTGTGCCTTGAAAACAACATTAACACTGTTTATTTGACTGTGAACAATGCTGTAACGTTACTTTGATAGTCATTGGCTGCTAATATGATTTCCCTATTTAAAATTTGCATTGAATACTTTTCTGAAATGTTATTATTAAGGGGAATGTCTGAAAATCCGAATATAAAACCAACTTTACTTCTATTCGTTCATTCAGCAGTCTCATAGAAGTAAAGTTGGTTTTATATTCGGATTTTCAGACATTCCCCTTAATAATATCATTTCAGAAAAGTATTCATTGCAAATTTTATCGAATAATCAAAGTAACATGGAAAACAGTATAAACACTTTTATATTAGTGAATGTGCGAATATAAAACCAACTTAGTATATGTGAGGGGGCTTGTAAATAACTTTTGAAAGAGTAAAGTTACGTTTAAAACCTAGCACACCAATGTTTTTCTTGTGAAATTCCCAACAAGTTTATAACGGTGTATCCATATAAATGGCCCACCCTGTATTTCTCTTTGTACAGATCACATCTATTACAAATGAAGGAACTGTTGTTGGGTGTTGAGGTAAAGTTGCTTTTTTATTCGCACATTTGTTCACTGATAACTTGTGACATGCTGCCTATAAGTTTTTTTTCCCGTGGTACATTGAATATTAAGCCTGAAATAAATCATAAAATAAACACATGTAAGATTAAAAACAACATTAGCACTATTTATTTGACTGTGAACAATGTTGTACTTTGTTAGTCGTTGGCTGCCAAAATGATTTCACAAATGTTATTTGGATTTTAGTAAGAATATTTTTCTGAAATTACATCAAGGAGAAACGCTGAATGTGTGAATATAAAACCAACTTTACCTCAATACTTCTCTAAATATCCCAAATTCAATCAAAAATCAAAACAAGTGTTGTTCCCCTATTATACTCTCATTACGAAATTAAGACATGAACATGCTCACAATGGGATATTAAGCATCAGGATTTGCTGAAATATCAAAATTATAAATAGTAAATGAACAACAATTATTTATTTTTGAAATAGGTGGAAACTTTCACTGCTCAGTGAACAAATGTAAAGTTATTAGCATTCACTGAAAACCACAACATTGACTAATCGTAACATTCTACTGCTGCTGATTTTAAATATGTGGTTTCTCATTGTGTTCACAGCATTTAATGTAAGATAATCATATGTAGCACCTTTTTAATTTATCATCCCAATAGTCAACTTTGGTACAGTTGAACCACTTGTTCAATGAAAGATTATGGTTGTGTGCTATTAGCTTAAGCTTTGTATTGTTGTGACTTAGATGAAGATCAGAACACATATTCAGTGAAATGATGCCAAAATCCAAGCAATCCCAAAGGGCTCACACACTTTTACCTGCAACTGTGTGTAACATTTTTTACATTTTGTTTAGTTTTGGCAGATCTGCTCCTCCTTCAGTAATGCTCCGTCTCCTCTGCTATAAATACTGGAATATTCCCATCAGGAAGAAGTGAAATCTGCAGAGTTTATTGAAGGACGGAGAGAACATGAGTGATCCAGAACCCTGCAGAATTAAACAGGAAGAGGCTGAAGAACTAATAGGTTGGTGTTTATTGCTAATTCTTCACTAATGAGGCTAAAGAACAATAATGATAAAAATTTCAATATGGATTGTTTGGCAATGTATGATACCTTGGAAAGTAGGTGGGCCAATATTAAGGCTATATAACTTATTTTACTTAATAATTAGGTCACACTTTACAATAAGGTTCATTAGTTAATGTTAAGTAATGCATTTACTAACATGAAAAAACAATGAACAATACATTTACTACAGTATTTATACATGTTGATAGAAGTTAGTTAATGAAAATTCAGTTGTTCGTTGTTAGTTCATGTTAACTCATGGTGCATTAACTAATGTTAAAAAGCATGGACTTGAATGTTAATGATGCATTAGTAAATGTTCAATTATGATTAATAAATGCTGTACATGTGTTGTTCATGATTAGTTCATGTTAGTAAATGCATTAACTAATGAACCTTATTGTAAAGTGTCACCAATAATTAAAATAGAATTAAATGGAAAATAATTTGAGAATTAATAATTCATTCATTCATCCTCTTTTTGGCTTAGTCCCTTTATTAATCTAGGGTCGCCACAGCGCAAGGATCCTCCAACTTATCCAGCATATGTTTTACACAGCAGATGCCCGTCCAGCTGCAACCTATCACTGGGAAAGAATTAATAAATATCTAATAAGTAACGTGTGAAATAAACACAGATGCACGTCAAATAAGTATTGAACACGTCACCATTTTTTTCAGATAACATTTCTAAAGGTGCTGTTGACTTGAAATTTTCACTGGATGTTGGTGACAACCAAAGACATTCATATATGCAATGAAAACAAATTACATTAGTTTACAAATTAAGTTATGTGTAATAAAATGAATTGAAGGGAAAAAAGAAAGGGATGTGTAGTTCGGCAGTGAAAGCCCAGACAGCAGCTGAAATCTCTCCGTAGTTCTTCAGCAACCCTCTGCCCTTCCTCAGTTTAAATGAACATTAGCTGCTTCAGTCCAACATCTGCATTAGCAAGAGGATGAAGATATAATCTATTCTGTGGCCAACTCGTCTCGTAAGCTTGTGACTAATAATGAAAATGCGAACTGAAAATAAATTATTATCTCTTATTAATTTCCAGAACCCTGCAGAATTAAACAGGAAGAGACCGAAGAACTGAAGACTGAAGGTTGGTGTTTATCACTGATTTTTCAATAATGATAACAAATATACAAGTATAATATAACAAATACATCAACAATCTAATTATACCAAATATTGTGCCCACCACAAAGCTTAACCTAACTTTAAGTAGACTGTACAAAGGTTGATAACTGAGTACTATATATTAAACTAGTTGTTTATATTAAATTATTAAAAATTAGATTGTATATAATTGTTTGAATTTAAATGCAAGTCGCTAGTCGCAAGACCAAAAGGAACGCTGGGCGAGTTGACCACAGCCACTACAGTTCCTAGGCTATCCTTTTGCATTTCGCTTTTCCCATGGCGTCCTTCTGGGCTGAGGCAAAAATCTTGGTGTGCATCTTCAGGTGCCAGTCTAGCTGGGCCAGTGTCCTCCGGCAGCTAGAAATCAGGCATAGCATATTCTGCATATCCACACGGCCAGAAGTCAGCGAGAGCTGAAGCCTTTTCTCCTCCGAGTTTGCAACCTTGTGAACCATTGACAGGTGTGTAGAGAGCCGACTGTATATGTTCTCACAAATGTTCAGGCAGTAAGACACCCATACGCCCTGTGAAGCAAGCCAAAACAAGGGGAAGACACCCAGCGCCCCTAGGATGTTACGTCTGATCCTTCCCACCGAGTTTAACCAACAGAGAGAAGGCTTTTGCTGTTACAACTTTTGTAACAGCAAAAGGAACCATGGATGTCCCAAAGACCGACTTTTGATTTCAAAGGAATCATAACCATCAAATGCACAGTTTGGGCAGCTTCACTGTGCCAGCCGTGTGGGGCTTTGCTCAGCTTTTTGTCACAAGTTCCAATCGCTCAGTGTGAGTGTGCATCTGGCAGGACTGAACCAGGCCGGGAATCAGTCGACCTACCCTTTTCTGGTTATGTTTCAGAGATCAGCTGGGATGTGGCCAGCCAGACCGCACACACCCCTCTTTATTTCACCCCCCAGTAGGCATGGGCCGGTATAAAATTCTGACGGTATGATAACCTTTTATAAAAATATCAGGTTTCATGGTATTGTGATTAATGCTTGAAATAAGTTCTTTTTTATTCCCCTTCAAACCAATATATTTTATTTTGTGAAAGATTTTAAATATTTTGAAGCAGTAAACATACCAGGCTGAATAATTCAAATGAATCATTGACTTCTGCTGTCTTTAGTTTTCAAAACACTGATTTCTTTCCAATTGAAAACAGCATCTTTGGATATCTTTTCTGCTGGAGATACTGTTGTCCTAAATAAAAAAAGTAAATAAAAAATCTTACTCGTACCTCGTAGGAATGGTGTTACATAAAAATTTGGCAGTTTTAAAATGTTGACTTTTCCAAACCTTGAAAACAATTATCATTACATGCCTACCTTTCCGAGACTCTACTAGCCCGCCCACCCACATCGGGTGAGGATGGGCGAGCCGAGAGCGAACGGGGATCAAGCCCAAGGTATACGAGGCTGAGATAGATGGGCCATCTAGATTCTCTTGAAGTATGGGACAGGGTTTTATGTGAAGGGGGTTTGTGTTCTTTTCCCTTAAAAGAACGCCCAAGGCACGGGAGAAACCAAGCTTGCCCCGTAGAGGCCACCACATTAGCGGGGAACCTGGGCGAGGGCCTCCCCCTGGCTGTCTCACAAGTTCCAATCGAACAGTGAGGATTGCCTGGCAGGACTAAACTAGCTTCGCCAAAAACTTGATGAGAGGTCAGAGAAATTTGGGGTCAGAGCACATACCTCCAGGCACCGTATGTTCCGACACTTAAGCCGGAATGAGTGGCACCCGACAGGCAGTCTGCCGCTCTGGGGCTCTCTGGATGAACAACCAAAGCAGGAAATTTATGCATTGCTGGTTTTGCACAGCTTTCTAGACCTCACCCTAAAGCCCCTACGTCATGCCAAAATGACCCACCATCACCTGGCTGTACTTATGCTTTGAAAGGGCCCTCCAGAAGGACCCAGTTACTTAGAGCTTGCTGCCCCGGGAACAGCTTGGCTTCCTAAAGGCCCCTGGATGTGACTATCCAGGGCTCTTCTTCAATGCTTAAATGGGCCGCCACATTTTGCAGGAACCCATCACTCTTTCTGGGGCAGCTTGGCTTCCTAAAGGCCCCTAGATGGGACCTTCCAGGGCATTTTTTCTATGCTCATATGGGCTACCACATTTAGTGGGAACCATTCACTCTTTCTGGGGCAGCTTAGCTTCCTAATGGCCCCTGCAGGGGACCTTCCAGGGCCCTTTTTCCATGCCCAAAATGGCCACCACACTTTGCCGGAATCGTTCACTCTTTCTCGTGCAGCTTGGTTTCCTAAAGCCCCCCGGATGGGACCTTCCAGAGCCCTTCTTCCATGGTAAAACTTCCAGGTGCAGGACGTCCTGACACCTAAGGCCCGGTGCTTCAATCCCCCCGGATGAACGACTGAAGCAGGAACTTTAAGCATTGCCAGTTTTGCATAACTTTCTAGACCCATCATCCACCTACTTCATTCCAGAAAAACCCACCATCCCCCGGGTCCAGAGGCCCCCTCTTCCATGCCCAGCTTGTAGCTTGCTGCCTTGGGGGCAGCTTGGTTTTCTAAAGACCCCTGGAGAGGACTGCTGGGGCCTTCCATTCCCAAAACGGCTGCCACATTTAGGAATCGGTCACTTGTTCTGGGGCAGCTTGGCTTCCTAAAGACCCCTGGATGGGACCTTCCAGGGCCTTAGTCCATACCCGAAATGGTTGCCGTAATTAGCAGAAATCGGTATCTCTTTCTGGGGCAGCTTGGTTTTATAAAGACCCCTGGATAGGACTTCCAGGGCCTTTCTTTCATGCCCAAATCAGTCACTCTTTCTGGGCTTCGTTTCAGCTGCCAGGGGCCTATGGAAATAGACTTCCTGGGCTTTCACCCAAGCCCAGCTTGGGAGGGAATCACTCACCCACTCTGGGGAGGGATGGGTTAGGATTAGGGGTAGAAGTTAATAAAAAAAACAATTTAATGGGTCATTTAATAAATAATATAATTAATAGAGGTTTACAGCAGGTCCTCTTGCACCGGCTTACTGCTTTCGCAACTTGTCACTACAGAAATCATTTTCAAAGAACTGCTGCAACCCAATTTATGTGCGTCAATGTATCTTTTAAGTTTTCAACCTTTGCTCAGCATTCATGACTGAACTTTTTTTTTACCTTTATTTCAGACCTAATTAAAGAGAATGAGGAGAGTGAAGAGGAGAAACAACATGTCCAAGCGGAAACTACTGATATTGATTCTAAGAACTTAAGAGACAAGAATTGTTGCGTCTGCACTCAGTGTGGGAAGAGTTTCAGTCAGTCATTAAACCTTAAAAGACACATGAAGACCCACACTGGAGAGAAACCCTTCACTTGTACTCGGTGTGGGAAGAGTTTCACTCAATATTCATACCTTAATAAACACATGAGGGTTCACACCGAAGAGAAACCTTTCATCTGCACTCAGTGTGGGAATTGTTTTAGACAATTATCATACCTTAATAAACACATGAGGATCCACACTGGAGAGAAACCCTTCACCTGCACTCAGTGTGGGAAGAGTTTCAGACAATCATCATGTCTCAGTAAGCACATGAGGATTCACACTGGAGTGAAACCTTTCACCTGCACTGAGTGTGGGAGGAGTTTTAGACAATCATCAGCTCTTAATCTGCACATGCTGATCCACATTAGAGAGAGAAAACACAAATGTGATCAATGCGGCAAATCATTTTTGAGAGCTGCAGAGCTGAAGGACCATCATAGAATTCATACAAAGGAGAAACCGTATTCCTGTTCTGAGTGTGGAAGGAGTTTTACAGGGATGTCAAATTTGAGACATCATCAAAAGATCCACACCGCTGTGAAAGAGCATATGTGCTTTGAGTGTGAGAAGACGTTTGCTACAGCTCAGAATTTGAAACTGCACCAGAGGATTCACACTGGAGAGAAACCGTACAAGTGTTCACACTGCAACAAAAGATTCCGTCAGTTTGGAGGCCTGAAAACGCATCAAATGATTCACACCGGAGAGAAACCTTACAAATGTTCACACTGCAACAATCAATTTAGTCGGTTAGCAACCCTGAAGTTGCATGAGATGATTCACACTGGAGAAAAACCTTACAAGTGTTCACACTGCAACAAAACATTCAGGGATTTAGGAAACATGAAAACACATGAGAGGATTCACACTGGAGAGAAGCCGTACACATGTGATCAGTGTCTGAAGAGTTTCACACGTTGGTTACAGCTTAAGAGACACATGAAAATCCACAGTGGAGAAAAGTGGAAAACATGATATCAATGCACGTCTGAATATCAGAAGACTTTGATTTTTTTGGGAAAACAATCACTCTGAAATTAGACAGGTCTGCCATTGCGTTCCTCAGGTTTCTATCTTAGGTTCCATACTGTTTAGTATCTACAGTTATTCGATAATCAATCTGCAATGCCTGGTTTTAGACCGCAATGATTTTTAGTATGCTCTTGGAAATGACAGATACTAAGTCCTGCACAGTGGCCAGAGGGATTGTGAGCCATTCGTCTTGCAGAATAGTTGCCAGGTCACTACTTGATGTTGGTGAAGAAAAAAAGTTTCCTGACTCGCTCCTCCAAAACACACTAAAGTGGCTCAATTTAGATCTGGGGACTGGCAGGCCATGAGGGATGTTCAACTTCACTTTCATGTTCATCAAACCACTTTGTCACCAGTCTTGCTGTGTGTATTGGTGCATTATCATCTTGATACATAACACTGCCTTCTGGTTACAGAGTTTGAAACATTGGGTGCAAATGGTCCTTCAGAATGGTTTGGCAGTGATGCACCCATCTAGCACACGAATGGGGCTTAGATAATGCCATGATATTGCTAATCAAACTATTACTGATGCACTCCTGTGCTTCACTCTGGGGATGGAACGGTCTGGGTGATGCACTTCTTTGCGGCTTCTCCACATCGTAACTCTCAGTTGTGGGAAAGATAGTGAAGATGGATGCATCGGAGAACAATGCATGTTTTACATTGTCCACAGCCCAAGATTTTTGCTGCTGGCACCATTGACAACAATGTTTGACTTTGGCACGAGTCACCAAAGTTTTGTCTATTAACCTTATTCTAAAATGCGGAAGTGCGCCTGTTTTCGCGATTGTCTTAGAACTTCCGATTCAGTCGCCTATGGGAGAAATGACTAGGAATAATAAACGGCAGAAAACGGTCAAACTACTTGCTCTACAAACAAATTTTTGCATGACTATACAGACCAAGTAGTATAATATAACAAGAAAATATCAAATTGCAACATCAAGCAGCGAAATGAGCAGTTTTTAATGTCTAAAAATGAATGGAAGTGAATGAGACCGGAAGTCTTGAGCCAAAAAGATTCAAATGGCAGCGCCCGCTCGTCTGCGGAGAATAAGGTCAATAGCAGTCCGGCCATTTATATTGACCCTGTGGAGCTCCCGACCAACGGTTTTGGTGGAAACAGGAGAGTTGAGATGCACATTTAATTATACAGTGTTTTGGGCAATTGTGATTTTGTTTTTTCAAAATAATCCATGTTAGCAGCCGGACATCCCTTTCAGACAGCTTCCTCTTGGTCCACAATTAGTCCTGTTGGATGTGGTTCTTCTTCTTGGTGGTTTGCTGACATTACTCTGGATACCGTGGCTCTTAATAATCACAAGGACTTGCTGTCTTGGTCACAGATGCACTAGCGAGTCTTGCGCCATCAATTTGTCTTGTATTTGAACTCTGATATGTCACGCATATTGTTGTATGGATTGCAATATTTTAAGCAAATCTTCACACTCAGCTCCTTACTGGTGGAATGAGCAATCAATGAAGATTGGCCACCAGGCTGGTCAAAACCTCCAACACGTAACTGGCCAGTTTTTCAGTTTCATTATCCCACCCTTGCACATGATTCATTTGAGGCAAATCATGAGCATATTTGGACTGAGATATCACACTTATGCTTATAATACCCAAATTTATATCAGCTCCAAATCTAATCTGTTACCTCCACAATGCTTTCAGAGTGTGAAGACCCCATTTTTTTTCAAGAAATATCAAAGTCTTATACTTGAGAGCCAGGAGAATGGATGGAGGGCCTGGAATTTACCAGTAGAGGTGGGTTGTAGGGGGTTTGCGGGGCAGTCACTCTGGAGAGCCCTTGGGCTGCTGGGAATTGAAGGAATGGCCAGGAAACGGCTTATAGGAAAGGGCACTGAAGAGGCGGAAGCAACATCTCGCTGGATTTGGCTGCAAAGGGAGATTGGGTGGGAAAACAAAACATATCATAGAGTTGGGTGGTGGTCAGTAGGAGTTGGTTCAGGACGCTGGATCTGCTGTCGAGCCCTCCCAAGGTGTCATGGGCTTAAATCGTTGAAACACCGAGGAAGGGGGGTGCCCATCTGATGACCGGCTGTAACCACCAACCCTTATAAAGAGTGTATCCCTAACTCCCTAGCTGGTGCTGAAGGAAGAAAGGAGGGGGGAAGTATGCCACTGGCCCACAGTTGGTGCAGGGCAGAGTACCTGTAAAAGTGGGCCAGTTGCGATGGTCCCATCGTATTTTGCATAGTCACTAAGATAGCGATTTCAGAGGGTAGCTTTGTATTTCCATCTACTAATGCGTCAGATGATTTTTAATACTCATCTGACACCAGAGTATGTGAGGAGTGTAGCAGCTTAATTTCGGCCTAATCGCTGGGGTTTTCTCTCACTCAGAGCACGCTCCATCATAAACGCAACAGATACAGTTGTGAATCATTTGATATGTGATTGGGAGGGTATAAAAGAGGACAAGAACAAAGAACAGACCTTCTGTTTTGTGGAGGTCGCAAAGCTCAGCCGTCGTCGCTGTTGTCGCCATCATCTCCTATCTCCTGCCCCAGACTACATCGCATTAGTGTTGTTTGACCCATTTCATTAAGCTTCCTTTTGAACTGTGCGAGGCTTGCTTCTTCACCTGCCTATTACCGGCTGGCAGAGTCAGATTGTATTTTTTTTTACCTCCTTAGTTTACAAAGTTTTTTCAAACTGCTCGCCTTACTTTATTAGTGCCAGTATTTTGGTTTACTTATAGCTGGTGTGTGGTGTGCAGTCTGGCACAAAATGGCTGCCGTCACATCATCCAGGTGGATGCTGCACACTGGTGTGTATGAGGAGATTCCCCACTATGTGTAAAGCACTTTGAGTGCCCAGAAAAGTGCTATATAAATGTAATGAATTATCATTATTAGTATTATTATTAAACTAGATTTCTGTTAGAGAATACTGAAGCAGTAGGTTGAGAATTGCCATTTAATTAGATTTCTCCTGGTTTTTAGGGAAGATTTCTGTAATTTTATTTAGGGTTCATTGTTTTAGTAGGCAAGTTATATTATTTCCGCGAAAGTTAGTGGTCTATTTTGTTTATTATTTCAACCTGGATTCCCATCCGAAGAAATTAGCTTCCGAGAACTTTAATTGTAAAATAAACATTGTTATTTCTTGTTAAAGCCTGTTGTGGTTACTGTGAGCTGGGACAGAAGAGGGGAAATCCCTAAATTTTATTATTTCATTATTTAAGTCAGTGGTCACCAAACTTGTTTCTGGAGGGCCGGTGTCCTGCAGATTTTTGCTCAAACCCTAATCAAACACACCTGAACAAGCTAATCAAGCTCTTACTTGGTATACTTGAAACATCCAGGCAGGTGTGTTGAGGCAAGTTGGAGCTAAACCCTGCAGGGACACCGGCCCTCCAGGACCAGGATTGGTGACCCCTGATTTAAGTTATGCTTTGTCACTGTTCTTACTAACTGTAGATGGGACGTAACAATCCTTTCAGCGAAGCCTGATTTTTTTTTGTGTTGGTCTGAAGTAGGATACACTGAACTGAGACTTAATAAATAAGAGTTGCTTATTAAAAAAACACTGAACTTGCTGCAACTGAGATGGAGAGAATGAAAGCACACAGACACTGAGGCAAAAACAGTTATTTGTGTCGTAATTGTAGCAGTGATATGACAGGTTTGTTGAAAGCTCCTCCATATTCTGTAAGAAATGCTTTCACATTAGCCAGTTTCATGAAGCTGTCAATCCATATTTTCAAATTGGACTGTTGATTGGTACTCTATTGTGTTATACTTGTTTTTTTGCATTTGTATTTTTATTAGTTGTTTAATTTTGACTGTTGTATAATAGTGCATTATAAATAAATGTTTTACACCATTTTGATTCGTCAATTTTTGTATTCACCTTTTTGCCCAATATTTGTTGTTGTCTGCGCTTTCTCAATTTACCTCTTTAATTCCAGGGGTGCAATTTGGGCATCCTTTTCTTGCG
The DNA here is from genome assembly GCF_052040795.2 of Danio rerio. Lineage (NCBI taxonomy): Eukaryota > Metazoa > Chordata > Actinopteri > Cypriniformes > Danionidae > Danio > Danio rerio. The sequence goes on along the minus strand of NC_141037.1, from coordinate 56,361,754 downwards.
TTTTTCCTTCACATCTTAACTCCACCCTTTACAGATATGAACAAAGGACAAAGAAAAAATGCGAGGACAGAGGAACAGAATCAAATGATATAGATCAGGGGTCACCAATCCTGGTCCTGGAGGGCCGGTGTCCCTGCAGGGTTTTAGCAACACACCTGCCTGGATGTTTCAAGTATACCTAGTAAGACCTTGATTAGCTTGTTCAGGTGTGTTTGATTAGGGTTGGAGCTAAAATCTGCAGGACACCGGCCCTCCAGGAACAAGTTTGGTGACCCCTGATATAGATCAATGCTTTCTTTAGCATCACTTCAAAGCGTCATCATTTAATGAATACTCTTCACCACAGATTTTGTTTGCACATCAGGATTTTTCAATGGTTAGAGTTAATTATTTAGCGCCAATATTTCATTGCTACATATTATTACTGTAGTTTTCATAAAAGGGGCAAAGTAAACATTCATAAAAAAGTTTTATTTCTAACTAGTTCAATTTGATTTGCTGTAAAACATAACCGAGTGTTTTTACATGAGATACATACTGCTATTTGATTTATGTTGAATAAGGGACTGTGCTGGGAAGATAAAGTCCTCTGATAACCCTTATAAGTGACTAACTAGTCCTATTCAATATTCTGATTGGGCTACAGCCAGTCCAAGCCCCAGTTTAGCACCGGCGTCACTGTTTTTGAACTGCAACGAACCGAAAGCAATACTTCACATTATCGACGAGAGAAAGCATAACACAAACAGACATTTACAGCCTTCTTCCATGGGCCCTGGGGCTTCAGCCCCATCAAGCCCTTATGGTAATCCGGCCCTGGCTTGATGCTGACGCGCTGATCAGCTGCCGGTGTGAATCCCGGTTAATGCACGTTAAAAAAAATATGCAGCGCTCATGCATTGTGAAACCTGCATTACAGCATTTCAAGCAGAAGTGTCGCAGAGTGAGTTTTGCAAGTTGACAAAACTAAAATTTTATTTTTCAAAACTTATTTTCATTAAACAATATGAAGCAGAAATGAGGAATGACAAGTCAGGGAGGTAAGATTTAAGTTCTCCATGAGACGGGCTTCTGTAAGGTTCTCGTCTCCACAGAAGAACGCTGGAGCTCAAACAGAGTGACCATCGGGTTATTGATCACCTCCCTGACTAAGGCCCTCCTCCCCTGATCACTCAGCTTAGATGGCCGGCCAGCTCTAGGAAGAGTCCTGGCACCTCATGCACGAAGACTTGCGTGGAAATCATACTAAAACATTGAAAACAGAAAAAAAATTCAGATGTATGAAACACTGCGTACGCCGAAATCCACGCATATTCTTTTGTACATCCAAATGAACGTGAAACTGAGCGCAACATGCACGAACACAAAACCCCTCCCTGCCTCCGCCCCCGTATAAATATGCTAATGACTCTACTTTGGCAAAACCCAACGAAAAAGCAACGGCAAAAGCAAGCAAGAAGAGAAACTTTGAACAGAATGTGAACTGGAGGTGCTGCTTTCGGAGGTAGACCGGAGGAAAACTGTGTTATTTGCAAGTTCGTCCTCCGGAATAAAAAACAAAAGAAAAAAATAGAGTGGGAGAGTTTAGCTGATGCGGTTAACACAGTTGAGTCTGAACATCGCACTGTAGAGTTACAAGAGAAATAGTGTGATATATAGGTGTAAAATGTTGCAGCACCCTTAGCAGTCTCAGTGGCGCAGCTCGTAAAACGCATGTCATCATGTTTTGACACGTTCGAGCATGAACTCGGTTTGAATCCAGCGTCTGATGAACTCTTTCTTCTTTTTTCCCCCGCTAAATATCAGATTTTGCTACTATCTATCACGAGAAAGACAAGTAGGAATCATTAATAAGTCTGTGCATCATATTTTATTTGCACATTTATTGAATGGAAATGTTTCTGATTCACGTATGCAAATTCATCTTCAGATAGTGTCTTTATAGTAATGTGCGTGCGGTAGATCGCTCCCATTACATTGGGAAAACAGGCGACCGCTGCAAATTGCGCTTTAATGTTTGGCTGGTCAACTGTATGGTATGGAAACCTTATATCCCTGCTAGATGAACCCGTCTCATACAGCTGCCATTGCAAGGCTCAGACACTTTGTAGAGAGCAATTTAACACAACTGCCTCTAGGAGTCGCCAACGGAAATAAAACAGACACGCACAAAAAATGTGCGTACGCCAGCCGTGAAGCTGGCGTGGAGCTGCGCACATTCCCACGTTCAGTTCATCGTTAGTAAATCCAAACGTTAGCGATTCTGAGCGTGAAACCTGGCGCACGCAAAGTTTTTGTGGGTATGCAGCGTTGATACATGAGGCCCCTGGTGGTTCCAAACATTTTCCACTTCCACATAATACTAAACTAAATATTATCTGATTTACCTTCCATTAATGTGCGTCAATATGTTGTACTCATTATTTTCAGTGTCTTTTCAGTCTTCAACATTTGCTCAGCGATTATGGCTTACTAAAAACTGAACTTTTATTTTTATTTCAGACCTAATTGAAGAGAATGAGAAGAGTGAAGAGGAGAAACAACATGTCCAAGCTGAAGAAACACCTAATTTAGAGACTTCTGATGTTAATTTTAAGAACAGAAGAGGCAAGAATTGTTGCGTCTGCACTCAGTGTGACAAGAGTTTCGGTAGTTCATCAAACCTTAGAAGACACATGATGATCCACACTGGAGAGAGACCTTTAACCTGCACTCAGTGTGGGACAAGTTTCAGACTATTATCAGCTCTTAAACAACACATGAGGATTCACACTGGAAAGAAACCATTCACGTGTACTCAGTGTCAGAAGAGTTTTAGCCAATCATCAAACCTTAAAAAGCACGTGATAGTCCACACTGGAGAGAGAGCACACAAATGTGATCAATGCGGCAACACATTTTTGAGAGATTTACAGCTGAAGGACCATCTTAGAGTTCATACAAAGGAGAGACCGTATTACTGTTCTGAGTGTGGAAAGAGTTTTACACAGCAGGCAAATTTAAGACGACATAAGAAGATCCACACTGGTGTGAGAGAGCATATGTGCTTTGAGTGTGAGAAGACTTTTACTACAGCTGCAGAATTGAAAGTGCACCAGAGGATTCACACTGGAGAGAAACCATACAAGTGTTCACACTGCAAGAAGAGATTCAGTCAGTCAGGAAGCCTGAAAGCACATCAAACGATTCACACTGGAGAGAAATCGTACAAGTGTTCACACTGCGACAAGAGATTCAGTCAGCCGTTACACCTGAAAACACATGAGAGGATTCACACCGGAGAGAAACCTTACAAGTGTTCACACTGCAACAAGCAATTCAATCAGTCAGTACACCTAAGAACACACGAGTTGGTTCACACTGGAGAGAAACCGTACAAGTGTTCACACTGCAACCATCGATTTACTCGGTTAGCATATCTAAAAACACATGAGAGGAGTCACACTGGAGAGAAACCGAACACATGTGATCAGTGTCTAAAGAGTTTCACACATTTGTCTACGCTTAAGAAGCACATGAAAATCCACAGTGGAGAAAAGCTGAATAAATGACATCAATGCAGCAAGACTTTTCTCGTGTGCTGAGGGTGTTTCATCTCTGAATATCAGAAAACTTTCTTGGGAAACAATCACTCTGAAATTAGATAGGTCTGCCATGGTTTTTCCTCAGCGTTCTTACTTGGGTCCTCCAGAATGATTCGGTGGCACTTGGCAGTGATGCACCCATCTAGCACAAGTATTGGGCCTAGGGAATGCCATGATATTGCTGCCCAAACTATCACTGATTCACTCTCAATGCTTTACTCTAGGCATGAAACCGTCTGCTTTCTTTTGTGGCTTCTCCACACCCTACCTTTCCCCAGTGGCGCAGCGCAAAATGCGGAGGCCCCCCTGCAGGGATCACCGACAGGGTCCCCTGTCAAAGGCGGGGGGGGGTGGTCAGAGCCAGAGATATACACATATCTATGGTGTATCTATGGTCGGGAGTTTTCCTGGATGTATTATGCAATTATTTTTTAATTATAAAAAATTATAATTTTACATTACTTTTCTACATTGATGGATCAGTGACCGCACGGGTATTCCTGACAAAAAGCTTGTGTTTGTGTGTACAGAAATGCACTATTCACCCTCCCTGTTAAATTTGATCTAATCCGTGTCCTGAAACACAGCTCCTCTCCTGCTTTCACTTCTCATACTGACGGAGGGAGCGATTCGTTTGTGAATGATCTCCGTTATGAACGACTCGTTCACTAGATGACAATAATACAAGTTTCTGGCAGCGCAGCATCTCGTTGTCATATTTTTTTGCATTGTTTGCTGATTTTATTCAACAAAACTAGCATAAGTCGAGTGTTTAGTGCGAGTTGGAGCTGCTTTGCCGTATGGTGAATGCAGTAAGTGACTGTTATCATCAATAAAGTTACCTGATTAGCACAAAACTCAGAACACACAAAAACGTAAAGAACTGACGTATGAAATGTTACCTATGAAATGTTCTGCCTTTGTGCTTTGTTTTCTTTGTTTGCTCGTTACTACACTCGTAGACAGCGCTTAAGTCCCGCATCTTCACGTAATAACACTGTCTTGACTAGTGCGGTTGAATGACATTTGTCCTGGGAGCACTGTACCAATGTGGCGGCGCTATAGACGCATGCTCAGGGTCCCTATGCGATATCTAGTTTATATATCTATGTCACAAATTGAGGAGCGGGGAAAGGAGGCAGGGTGGAGCGACAACGCGGGGAATCCTTCACAAACTGAGGAGCGATCACAATCCGAAAGCGGCGAGAGCGTCAAAGTAGCCAGAAGTCATTCATTTTTTAACGAGAACCGGCGGCGAGAAAACAGCGGCGCGTCTTCATTGGCTATGACGCGGTTCGGCGGCAAGCAATCAGAATGAAGTAGTCCACCGCTTGAGAGGAGTTCAGAGAACACAGACCTGTGAACTTTGGTTCCGACCACAGTTGTTCCCAGAAGTTTGATTATTGCGGTTCCTGGATTTTCAATTATTGAAAATCGCGTCGACGTGAGGCCCTTTAATCACGCAGGGCCCCCCCGCGGTGCGTGCCCTGCGGGCCCATCCGCTACGCCACTGCCTTTCCCAGATGTGGGAAAGACCGTGAAGGTGGATGCATCAGAGAACAATACATGTTTCACATTGTCCACAGCCCAAGATCTTTGCTTCTGGCACCATTGAAACCGATGTTTGGCATTGGCACGAGTGACCCAAGTTTTGGCTATAGCAGCTCGGCCATGTATATTGACCCTGTGGAGCTCTCTACCAACAATTTTAGTGGAAGCAGGAGAGTTGAGGTGCACATTTAATTCTGCAGTGAGTTGGGCAGCTGTGTTTATTATTTTATTTTTTATATAGTCAATGTTAGAAGCCGGACATCCCTTTCAGACAGCTTTCTCTTGGTCCACAGTTACTCCTGTTGGATGTGGTTCTTCTACTTAGTGGTTTGCTGACATTACTTCGGATACCACGGCTCTTGATACGTCACAAAGACTTGCTGTCTTGGTCACAGATGGGTCAGCAAGACAAGCACCAACAATTTGTCCTGTTTTTGAACTCTGATATGTTACACACAATGTTTTAAGCAAATCTGTGCTATTACTCTGCTTATTAAAGCTTTACCTTTACACTCGCTCTTACTGGTGGAATGTGCAATCAATGAAGATTGGCCACCAGGCTGGTCAAAACCTCCAACACTGAATTGGCCATTCAGTTTCATTGTCCCACCCCTGCATATTCTTTCCCTTGGGTCAAATCATCAGCAAATATGGACCAAGATATCACTTTTATACTTATGATTCCCTAAATTTATATCAGCTCCAAATCTAATCTGTTACCTCCACAATGCTTTCAGCGTGTGTGTAAGGAACTAAAATGTAGACGCACACCAATTTCTGTATTTTTTATTTAAATTGTCTTAAAACAGAGGTGGTACTTATTATACCAGCAGCTAGTCAGAAATATTGCAATTTCGGATGGCAGCATTGTATTTCCATCTACTCAAGCTCGTAACTTTGGAGTGATTTTTCGCTCACTCCATGCACGCTCCATCATAAACACAACAGATGCCGTTTTTAAATCATTTGATATATTTAACTAACAAAACAACCAGGCCTTTTTCATTCTGAGAATTAGCTATTATTAGCCTAGTCCTTAACGATAAACGATACAATTATAAAAATAGAATGTACGTAACACAACACTGTCAAAAACAAAACTATTATATCTAAATCTATAGGCTTATAAAAGTCAACACAGGCGCCTCATCATAACATCTCCGTGGTCACCGCACGTGCATCTGTTTAAGTGAAGTTTATTTATAAACTAATTTCGAGAGGAGCAAGCGCTTATGATTGATAGCACCTGGTCCACATTTGCTAACACTGATTTACCGACTGATTTAAGGAGTCAGACGACTCCTTAACGACTATAAACAACCAGAGTATCTTACTTCAGCCATCTTTGTCTTGAAGAATCCCCCCTTCCACCCCTACTCCTCCCATTTCCTTGTCAGGGCAGCAACGCGTAGGTTGCGCCGTAGCATATGCGCGCACTTGACGCAAAAGTATAATTAACCCTAAGTTGGCAGTTCGTTCCGCTGTGTCAACCCCAGATTAATAAAGGGACTAAGCCGAAAAGAAAATGAATGAATGATTTAACTGTTTACTGCAGTGAATAAATTAATAAAATGAAAACATAAACATTCAAAAGTACACTTGCTGCAAGACAAATAGCCTGTGTACTTCAAAAGATTTAACAATTTGCTATCATGAATTGCTCTATTTTAAAATACTACATTTGTACCAGGTATATTTTAAATACGATTAAATTATAGTACAGCATAATATTTAGGGTATTTAATGTACTTTGATATGCTGTATTGGATCAACATCAAGTATACTTTGACTAGGCTATACAGCAGCACATGCAGTAAATATGAAGTTTACTTCTTTTACTGCAGTTACTTCTGCAAATTGTACTGTAGTTGACCTGTTTCATTATATTTCAATTTGGTAGTTGCAATTAATTTTACTGCAGTTATTCTACTACTGCAGTTTTACCTCAGTTTGCTGCAGTTATTTTTTGTAAGGGCGGGAACGGGCTTCTATTGAAATCCATTCACACTCCAGCACAGAAGGTGGCGATATGCACCTAAACGTTGGTTTGCAACTCGTCAATGAACCCGAAGAAAAAGAAGTAAACAGTGAGAAGTGAGACGATTTGGTCGCATTCAAGTAAGTTTGTTTTGTTAAATCACGCCCTTTGTAATGTCCTCAAGCCATAATCTTGTTGATTAAGTAGTGACGACCGTTAGTATTAAACTGCCGCCTGATTTAAATGAGGTAAAGTTGGTTTATATTGGTTCAGTGAACGATCTTTTGAAATCTCCCTGTGTTTTTATCACAGTACTTTGAATATTCAGTCTGAAATCACATGCAAGTTTGTCTTCGAAACAATAGCGTTATTTGTTTGACTGAACAATGTTGTAGTTTAATCATTGGTTGTTATAATTTCACTGTTTATAATTAGCAGAGAACGTTGCATTTCTGAAATGATTATTAAGGAGATAGTCCGAATGTGTCAAAAATAAACCATCTTTATTAGAGGTAAAGTTGGTTTTATATTCACACATTCGTTCATTTAGCAGTCTATATATTGTTTACTATGTTACTTTGAATATTCGATCGGAATTAGCATGCAAGTATGACTTGAAAACAACATTAACACTGTTTATTTGACTGTGAACAATGCTGTACTTTGATAGTCATTGGCTGCTAATATGATTTCCCTATTTAAAATTTGCAATGAATACTTTTCTGAAATGATGTTATTAAGGGGAATGTCTGAAAATCCGAATATAAAACCAACTTCTATCCAACTTTACCTCAATCAAGATTTATTAGTGCATCAGTTGTAACGTTAGATAGAGGTAAAGTTGGTTTTACATTTGTTTATTCAGACGTTCCTCTCAATAATAAAATCTCAATAAAGTATTCTTAATAGGGAAGTCATATTAGAAGCAAATTACTATCACATTACAACATTGTTCACAGTGAATTAGATAGTGTTACTGTTGTTTAGAAGTCCTACTTGCATGCTAATGCTGATCGAATATTCAAAGTAACATGGTAAACAATACACCCAACAAACACATTTACGTTGTAGCGATGTCTGCACAACGTTGTATTTTTTCAAAGGCAACGTTGCCGCTTACGTGCTAGCTACATTGTCACAACGTAGAAATGTAAGACGTGAGAAGGCTGTAGCCACGTTGTCGTGTGACATTCAGCAACCGCGAGGCGGCGTTCTTACTACTTGTATTAAGATTTTTTGTGGCAGTTTATCAATACTGCCTATAATACAGGATAAGCAGCAATTCTTTTCCAGTATTGCTTAATATGAAATATTGTTCATTTATTTTTCCTATTTAATTTAACAACTGCATGTGTAAACTTTAAAGTGTAAAAATAACACAAAAATGAATATAATCAATCAATTATATATATAAATATATAAATTAAAATTCAGACACTGGGAAGTGAAGCTCTGGACTGGAGAATACAGCAGACCGGGGAGCGCAGCTGAAGACCAGGCAGTTGTTGGTATGGAGAAAGCTGTCAGAGGAAAAAAACAAATTCAACAGATAATCCAGCTTCAGAGATCCACAGCAGACACAAGTCAAAATAGGCAGTGAACAAGAGAGGACAGATGGAAACGACTATGACTAACAAGTTATTGAAGTTTCAGACATTTATTTTAATTTCATTACATATAAAATCTCCAGTGAGTAATTATGTAGCCTACTTTATTTTAATGCTTTAATAATATATCATATACCAAAATTACATACAATTAAATAAATTTAGAGATACAGGGAAAACAGGTTTGAGTTAACAGAAGTCAGAGTTAGTCTCCGAATACTTACTTAAATTATGAGAAGAGAAAGAAGAGGTCCTGTAGTTGTGGCGTTGCTCGCTATAAATTGAATGTTAAACTTAGTGTCATTTCAATAACAGCTGTACAAAATAATAAAGTAATATTTCATAAGCATGATCTATTTTCCACATTACGAACATGCTGTTTTAGGTAACATAACTACATTTATTATGAAAGTAAATAGAGTAGTATACTTCTTACCTCATTCAATTATTCTTTCCATAGATCAGGAATTACAGCAACACTGATCTGAGGTGAATTCAACAGCTGAAAACATTCTGAAAGACAAATTACACAAGTAATTTGAAAACAACAGTGAGTGAGTGGTTAAACAATAGAGTTTTATGCAACTTACACATAATTAAAATCCAGAAATTATCAATAGAAGATTACCTCCATGTGAAAATAGCCTGTTGAGCAAAGAAAAGAGTGGGTTTTAAATAAAACATCAAAAGATCAATCAAAATAGAAATTTAGACTAGCAGACCTTTTTATTGATATCTATATTAATTAGGCATATGAACATCAACTTATATACTTTAACTTATAGGGATAGCTCACCCAAAACTGACAATTCTGCCATTTTAGCCTCATCCTTTATTTGTTCCAAACTTATTTGGCTTTTTTTTCTGCTAAACAATAAAGATGTAAAGCTGGAAAACGGTAACTATTTAATTAGTGTTTTCTTACTATGAAAGCAAATGCTTACAGTCTTTAGTGTTCAATAGAATAAAGAAACCTAAAGGTTTGGAATCACTTATTATTTACAGGGCAAATAATTCGTGAGTACATATCATTTTTGAGTGAACTGTCCCTTTACCGGGACGCAAACTGCACAGAGGTGTTTTGTATTTAAAAGTTATTTTGTGTGTTTTGTAAAAAGTGGGTCGGCTTGTGTGATGAAGTATCATACTAACTGATCACTATGGATATGGAAAAAACTGAACTTCAAAAACATTATTGTCCATTTGACTAAAGACTAGGCGTAGGTAAATAATCAGGAAATGTTTTATCGAGAGATTTAACATAATGGTTTTAATGTTGTCGCCGTCCGTGAACGGAATGCTGAAATGTTACTCGCTCGTAACAACTTCATTACGGCTTTTGTGTGTGTGTGTAATGTTGGAACAGATTGTTGTCGAAATCGTAGGTTTGTTTGAATATTCACGATTTACGTATCTTATTTAGCAAGAAGAAATAAAACAATACTCACGTCTCCTCGGTCGTTGATGAATGAGATGACGGCTTGTTGAAATATAAACTGATTCAGCTGTGACCAGTAAATGTTGTACAGTGGTTGTCCACGCCACCTAAGCACAACCTAAAGTATGCGGCCCTCGTGATGTTTAAATGGCAACCTTATGACATCGTTGTGACAACGTTTAGCAACAACGTTGAATCCTCAACCTTTTTGCAAGGTTGGTACAACGTTGTAGGAAGGTCGCTACGTTGAGGCAACGTTGTGTGTTTGTTGGGCAGAGACTGCTAAATGAACGAATGTGCGAATATAAAACCAATTTTACCTCCATTGGTACTTTTGAATATTAGGCCTAAAATAAATCATAAAATAATCACATGTAAGAGTCAAAACAACATTAACACTGTTTATTTGACTGTGACCAATGTTGTACTTTGATAGTCATTGGCTGCTAATATGATTTTACAAATGTTATTTAGAATTTACAAAGAATGTTTTTCTGAAATTAGATTAAGGAGAAAGGCTGAATGTGTGAATATAAAACTTTGTGTTCAACTTTGTGTGAATAAAAAATTGTTCTGCTATTATACTCGCTTTATAAAATTGACATAAACATGCTGACAATGGGATATTAAGCATCAGAATTTGTTGAAATATCAAAATTATAAATAGTGAATGAGCAAATAACACTTCTTTTTGAAACGGGTAGAAACTTTCACTGCTCAGTGAACAAATGTAAAGTTATTAGCATTCGCTGAAAACCACAACATTGACTAATCGTAACATTCTACTGCTGCTGATTTTAAATATGTGGTTTCTCATTGTGTTCACATCATTTAATGTAAGATAATCTAAAGTAGCGCCTTATTAATTTATCATCCCAATAGTCAACTTTTGAAGTGGATCAAAATAGTCCTGTGAATGTGTTCAACAAAAACATAAAAACATATTATGGTGGTGTGCTTTTAGCTTAAGCTTTGTATTGTTGTGACTTGGATGAGGATCAGAACACATTTTCTGGGAAATTATGCCAAAATCCAAGCAATCCCAAAGGGCTCACACACTGTAACTGTGTGTAACATTTTTTTACATTTTGTTTGGTTTTAGTTTTGGCAGATCTGCTACTCCTTCAGTGAAGCTTCTCCTCCTCTGCTACAAAAACTGGGATATTCTCATCAGGAAGAAGTGAAATCTGCAAAGACAGAGCTTATTGAAGGACGGAGAAAACATGAGTGATCCAGAACCCTGCAGAATTAAACAGGAAGAGGCTGAAGAACAAATAGGTTGGTGTTTATTGCTGATTCTTAAATAATGAGGCTGAAGAACAATAATGTTGAAAGTTTTTGAAAAGTTCATCTGATTTATTGTACTACGACAAAATCAGTGAAGATTTTAAATAAAGCCACTGAAAAGTAAATACACTTCATAATCACACGGTAGAAAATAGGGTCTGAAGCTCATTGTCATCATGTTTTGATCAAATGTTTAGTAAAAGAAGGTTTAATGAACACTAAATATGATAAGACTAGTGGTCGACTGATATGGATTGTTTGCTGATATATATGATACATTGGAAAGCAAGGTGGCCAATATTTAGGCAATATAGCTTAATAATTAAATTAAAATAGAATTAAATGTAAAATAATTAGAAAATTTATAAATAAAAAAATAATAATAAACATGTGAAATGAACTCAGACACACACACACATCAAATAAGTATTGAACACATCACAATTTTTCTTAGAAAACATATTTCTGAAGATGCGGTTGACTTGAAATTTTCACTAGATGTTGGTGACAACCAAAGAAATTTATATATGCAAAGATGATGAAACTAGGGTGGACGTTTCAACAAAGCAACGGTCCAAAACACAGTTAAGAAAACTCAAATACATTCAGAAAAAAAGTCAAGCTGTAGAATTGCCCAGCCAATCACCTGACTCGAATCCAGTATAAAACACAAATTAAAGATCAGATTAGATAGACGAGACCCACAGAACCATCAAGATTTCCATACTCTGAAGTCTGAAAAAATCACACTTGAGCAATGCATGTGACTTAATTCTCCTTATGAGAGTCGTCTTCTAGTTGCCATCACCAAAAAAAGCCTTTTATATGTATGTATGTATATATATATATATATATATATATATATATATATATATATATATATATATATATATATATATATATATATATATATTAAGTATTAATTTCTTCTCAGTAGTTCTTGCTAAACCAACAAAAACTGACCTTTTTACCTTTATTTCAGACCTAATTAAAGAAGGCGAGGAGGGTGAAGAGGAGAAACAACATGTCAAAGCTGAAAATGTGCCTCAATTACAGACTTCCGATGTTTATCTTAAGAACAGAAGAAGCAAGAATCCTTGTATCTGCACTGAGTGTGGGAAGAGTTTCAAACGATTATCATCTCTTAATCAACACGTCATGATCCACACTGGAGAGAAACCATTCACCTGCACTCAGTGTGGGATGAGTTACAGTCGATTATCATACCTTAAAAATCACATGAGGATTCACACTGGAGAGAGACCGTTCAAATGCAATGAGTGTGGGAAGAGTTTCACACAATCAACATATTTTAATCGACACATGATGATCCACACTGGAGAGAGACCATACAAATGTGATCAATGTGGCAAAACTTTTTTGAGCTCCTCACAGCTGAAGATGCATCTTAGAGTTCATACAAAGGAGAAACCGTATTACTGTTCTGTGTGTGGAAAGAGTTTTACACAGCTGGCAAATTTAGGAAAACATCATAAGATCCACACTGGTATGAAAGAGTATATGTGCTTTGAGTGCGAGAAGACTTTCATTACGGCTGGAGAATTGAAAGTGCACCAGAGTATTCACACTGAAGAGAAACCGTACACGTGTTCACACTGCAACAAGGGATTTGGTCAGTTAGGAAGACTGAAAGCACATCAAATGATTCACACTGGAGAGAAACCGTACAAGTGCTCAAACTGCGACAAGGGATTCTGTCAGTTAGGAAAACTGAAAACACATCAAATGATTCACACCGGAGAGAAACCGTACAAGTGTTCACACTGCAATAAGGGATTTCATGTGTTAGATCATCTGAAAATGCATGAGAGGATTCACACTGGAGAGAAACCGTACAAGTGTTCATACTGCGACAAGAGATTTAGTCAGTCAGGAGGTATGAAAACACATGAGAGGACTCACACTGGAGAGAGACCGTACACCTGTGATCAGTGTCTGAAGAGTTTCACACGTTTGTTTCATCTTCAGAAACACATGAAAACCCACAGTGGAGAGGAAAAGCACACATGACGTCAATGCAGCCAAACATTTCCTTGTGTTCACAAGGTTTTTTATGTCTGAACATCAGATAACTTTCTTGGGAATCAATCCCTTTGAAATTAGACTGGTCCACTGTGGTGTTCCTCAGGGATCTGTCTTAGGTCCCATACTGTTTAGTATCTACAGAGGTTGGACAATGAAACTGAAATCCCTGGTTTTTGACCCCAATAACTCATTAGAATGGTGTACGGCCTCTCCTGGATGTGGGAACGACGGTGAAGGTGGACTTACCTGAGAACAACATATGATTTACATTGTCCACAGCTCAATATTTTCGTCGGTGGCACCATTGAAACCGATGTTTGGCAATTGGTACGAGTGAGCAAAGGTTTGACTATAGCAGCCCGGCCATGTATATTATCCCTCTGGAGTTCCCGACCAACTATTTTGGTGGAAACAGGAGAGTTGAGGTGCACATTCAATTCTACAGTGACTTGGGCAAAGAAGGGTTGCAGCCCTTCAAGCCGCAACCCATCACTGGGAAACATCCATACACGCTACGGTCAATTTTAGCATATCCAATTCACATATACCACATGTCTCTTGGACTTGTGGGGAAAACCGGAGCACCTGGAGGAAACCCACGCGAACATGGGGAGAACATGCAAACTCCACACAGAAATGCCAACAGACCTAGCCGAGGCTCAAATCAGCGACCTTCTTGTTGTGAGGTGAACGTGCTACCCACTGAGTCACCCCAAAACCATTAACTTATAAAACATAAACATAGCCTACCTTTTAAATTGTTCTAGTGTGTTGGGAGTCGAGACATAATCCATTAAAAGTTCTATTAAAATTAATTCATTTTCCACAACAGTTTTATCTGCACAGGATAATATTACCCAGGTAAAAGTTAAATTCTCTAACTTTTACATACAACAGTTCTGTCTGGTTCTCAAATCTGATTGGCTGATAGCAGTGCAATATCAGAACTCCTACAGTCTCCTCACCCTTCTATATTACTCCAACCACATAGAGCGACAGCAAATCAATCAGTCACTACAGTTTGACAAATATAGCAGCTGTTGGGCAACATCATGTACTGTTGAGGCTTTTTAGTTGAGAATGTGGCTAAACTACTAGTGGAAATCCATTTACAAAATAACGTAAACTTGACTGAGTGCTTCATTTCCCCTTTAACATTAACTGTAAACGTATCCCTTATAATATTAATGACTCCTTACATTTATATAGCGCTTTTCTGGGCACTCAAAGCACTTTACACATAGGGGGTAATCTCCTTATCCACCACCAGTGTGCACTGTGCGACGGCAGCCATTTTGCGCCAGATCGCACACCACACAGAGTGATGAGGCCAGTTATGATATGCGGATGGTAAGGAGGCCATGATAGACAAAGGCCACTGGGCAGATTTGGCCAGGATGCCGGGGTTAAACCACTACTCTTTTTCGAAGGACATCCTGGGATTTTTTAATGACCGCAGAGAGTCAGGACTTCGGTTTATCTGAAAGACGGTGCTCACTGAGCAGTATAGCGTCCCCGTCACTATACTGGGGCATTGGGACCCACACAGACCGCAGGTTGGGCGCCCCCTGCTGGCCTCACTAACACCACTTCCAGCAGCAACCTAGCTTTCCCATGTGGTCTCCCATCTAGGTACTGACCGGGCGCAGCCCTGCTTAGCGTCAGTGGACGACCATGATAGAGTTGCAGAGAGGTAGCTGCGGCAATTCTAGCTGCCCTTAATTCTTATTGGCTGATTGGGATGTTGTTCCAGGATCAGCATAGATGTTAATCCAGGAACATGTCCTACTTGGTGAAATCACACTAACCGACAAGCAACACGAATCGTCAAGAAGAGATGAGAAGATAAGATCTTTGGTAAAGATGTTTGAGTGACTATTAATTCAAATCTAGCTGACTGAAAGGGATGTAAATGCGGTTTCTGTTATTTTTCATCTGCAACATCAATGTGAACTTCTAAAGATGTACTAAGAGTCTGAATTACACTTCTGCTTTGAGTAATCACTGTAAACCGCAGTGCTCTGAATCGGGCTCACTTGGCCGACCGTGGTTCGGTTGGAAGAGGTGTGCCTAAGCGCGGTTCACTTGGCTTTGGCGCGGTACGCTTGTGTGTGAGTGCAGAGCGTGCCTAAGCCCGAAACTGAAAACTGAAAAGCGCTTTTACAAGACTGTTTGATATAGATTGAATAATCATTCTTACTGCGTCTTTAATATGTAGCTGATTAAAGATGCAAACCCCGTTACTGTACCTTCAGCAAACCTCCTAATTCCTGCAGCACGAGGACTTTGATTGTTTATGAGTGTCAAAAGTGGCGGATGTATTCGGCTCATGTTTTCCTCAAAACTGGCTAGCAGTCACTGTGTGTTTTACATCTTTCAAAATGATTTCATCTTTTATCCTAGAAGACGATAATCACATCAATATAAGATTTCACGTTCAGATTTTTTAAATAAAAAAATATCGACTATAACAAATATACTTTTATGCTGCATAAATGGTTTCTCCTGTGTTTCTCTTACAAATTTCGCAGAACTTTTTCAATAATTGGCAGGAAGACATCTGCTGACATTGTGGTGAAAACTTCAGAAGCATGCCATGGCTAACCCTGAGCAAATACCTTAAAACTCTGTGTTACATTTAACCCCGCATTACTTTGTGCCCCGCGCTCTTCTACTTTCCAGAAAAACATCTCTTAAAAACAAGAACAAAATACTGTTGATGAAGTACAAATCCCTCAGAGCAAGTGCAATACAACTGTGGGCTACTTACCATGACTATACAGCAGCACAGTAATATACAGTGCAGTAAGTATGTAGTTTACTTTTGTTTTACTCCAGTTGTACTTCAGTGTACTGCAAATTGTATCGCTTTTGAACTTAATTGTACTCCTTATATTTAAATTTTGCAGTTGCAATTCATTTTACAGCAATTATTCCTCTATATACTGCTGTTCTACTGCAGTTTTACCTCAGTTTACTGCAGTTATTTATAGAGGTAAAGTTTTTTTTATTCACACATTCGTTCATTTAGCAGTCTCTATATTGTTTACCATGTTACTTTGAATATTCGATTTGAATTAGCATGCAAGTATATACTTGCAAGTATAATTTGTAAAGAATACTTTTCTGAAATGATATTATTATGGAGAATGTCTGAATATCTGAATATAAAACCAGCTTTACTTCTATCTGTTATTTTTTGTAAAGGCGGGAACGGGCTTCCCTTTAAATCCTTTCTCTCTCCAGCACAGGAGGCGGCGATATGCACCTAATGTTGATTTGCAACTTGTCAATGAACCCAAAGAAGAGGAACAGTGCAGGCTGTGAGAGAAGTGAAGTGAGGCGATCCAGTCCAGCTGTATTGTGTGTACGTGCGTGCATTCAAGTAAGTGAGCTTGTTTTATATTCGGATATTCAGACAGTCTCCTTAATAATATATATTTCAGAAAAGTATTCTTTGCAAATTCTGAATAGGGAAATCATAGCAGCAAATGACTATCAAAATCCAGCATTGTTCACAGTGAATTTGATAGTGCTAATGTTGTTGAGAAGTCATACTTGCATGCTAATTCTAGTCGAATATTCAAAGTAACATGGTAAACAATATAGAGACTGCTAAATGAACGAATTTGCGAATATAAAACTAACTTTACCTCTATGCACAAGTGTGTGTGGATCAAATAGAGGTAAAGTTGGTTTTATATTCGCACATTCGTTCATTTAGCAGTCTCTATATTGTTTACCATGTTACTTTAAATATTTGATGAATATTCTGCATACCTGTCAAAATTGGGATGTGAAAATAAGGGATATGCCCACCATAATAAGGGATTCCCCCGACCCCCATTGTAAATAAACAGTTAAACAGTCGGTAATATGTTTTACTAATATTATTTACAAAAGAAAAAAATAAATATATACATTAGCAGCAAATACATTAGCAAACAGGTCAGCTTATTAAAACTAATAGCTATTATAATGAAATAGAATCAAGCTATCATTAGCCGTTTCTTCACTGCATAACATACACATTCTTATTTAAGAGCAACGAATGAATGATTTATTTAGATTTTTTTAAATTGATTGCATTAAATAACAGAGGTGTCACTTCAAAAATGCACACATCTTACAAAATATGAATGCATTCGTCTGCTTTCCTGACTGTTTTGTTCATTTAGGACGAAATTACTTTTGTTTGAAAAAAATCCCACCAAGATCAACATCTTTAGATATTATTATTATTATTAATAATTATGTGTAAATGTCTGTTTAAACACGCACCCAAAATCTAGACTTTTGCTCCGATTCAAATTGCGAGTACAGAGTCCGTTTGGGAAACAGCGTCTATTTTATTACTATGGAGCGCGTCAGCTGACAGTCACGCAGGGGAGACGGCACCTGTGATGAAACGAAAGGGAATCATGCTGTTTTTATGTTTATTTCAAAGTGTTTTCATGCATAAAGTGAAAGCACAGAAGAGACTCGCATTTAAGAGCAAGAGGCGGCCCCTGGTGGTTCGGCAGTATGGGTTGCGTATAGGGAGGCTCGGCTCTTTAATGTTTATTTGCCATCCTTCAGAGAAAGACTGAAAATACGGGAAAATACCTTTACGGGATGATAGTGAGAGAACTGTAAAATATGGGAGAATCTCAGGAAAACGGGAGGGTTGACGGGTATGATTCTGTGGCCAACTCGTCCTGTAAGCCTGTGATTAATAATGGAAATCTTAAAACAATGACAAAAACGAACATGACTGGTATAAATAATGGTAGATAATGATAAAAAGTCAACAGGAAACCGCTGTAGTTCTTCGCCATGTTTGTGAACAAAGCCCATAGTACAAAACATTTTTTGTTTGTTTTGGCAGATCTGCTGCTTCAGTGAAGCTCCTCCTCCTTCAGTGAAGCTCCTCCTCCTCAGCTATAAATACCGGAATATTCCCATCAGTCCACATTAAAAGAGACGAGCATATCAGACCATCAGGAAGAACTGAGTTTATTTTAGGACAGAGCGAACATGAGTGATCCAGAACCCTGCAGAATTAAACAGGAAGACGCTGAAGAACAAATAGGTTGGTGTTTATTGCTGATTCTTAAATAATGACAACAAATATATTAATGTAATATAATAAATAAATATACCAAGAATTGTGCTCACCACTGTGGGAATATACTAGTTCCAAATGAACAATTATATATCAAAAAACACTTTCATTGTCTTGTATTCTGCATTTATTTTTACCTAATTATCACAACAACTCCAATATGATTTGTTCAGTGATTTATTTGTAGTCTTCCTTAGCGCGATGCTAATTTGCGCTGATTGGACTGAAACGTTGTCGTACACCACGCCCGCCATAAGAGTACCCTTGGTACCTTTTAGCAGTGGAAACGTAAGCCTGATAAAGGTTACCTGTACCGTACTGTACCTCTCAGTAGAAACGGGCCAAGAGAGATAGTTCATGGCTTTCACAGTTTGTTTTTGCGTCAATGCTTGACAGAGGGTGTGTCTAAAGTTGGGGCGATCGTCATAGCAGTGTCAGCCAATGAAATAAGTCCGCAATCGGTTACTGTCTGAGCTGTGAAATTTCTGTTGTTGCTTAAAACAACAGCGAGCAACGCCACTGAAGCGGCACAAACTGATCCACAATTCAGTTCGGCAACGCTTGACATCACCCATTCCAAGTGAATGGGAGGCGTTGATGCTGATGCCCCATGTAAATGGGCCTTAAGTTTGCAAGGTTTGTGGAATTAAACGTCCATTAGTCATTCAATCATATGTTTAAATGCTATATATGCGAATTGGCCAGACAGCAAATGAGAAGGTATTGTTTGACTTAATTACTAATTAAAGCAATCATTCATTATATTGTACCCACTTTAATTGCTGAGTTTAAGCAGTTCTGTTTATGCCTTGGTTTATATTTCTGCGTCAAGTGATTGGCGTGACCCACGGCGCATGCAAAGCTCGTAGCTGTGCATTCATACTTCAGCGTGCTGTTTCTGTTGCTCTGCAATTACACTTCTGAAACGCTAGCAGGCAGTAAGGTGTTTATGTTCCTCTGTGTCGAATTTCTACGCTGGTGTTTAGTTTTTTTCTGAACACTTCCTTAATGTACTAGTGGTTCAACTTACTCATTTTGAGGCAGGAATCGGGGGACATGCTACAACTTTAATCACAAGGTAAACACAAAACAAAACTTTTCATCTGGAGCTCCTTCATGGGACTCGACGCTTTCAAACAGTCGCTCCAATGAACTTGCGCGGCTCTCTGTCCCACCTACACTCGTCAGAGCTACCAGACCGACCAATCACAGAGCTTGCGCTACGCGTTGTTATGATGTGTAGTTCCATTTTTTGAGAGGTGCGCGTCAGCGACGGCAAGGGCCATGCGTCCAACCGTAGGCTGTGCCGTAGCATATACGAATGCGCTTGACCCAGAAGTATGAATCAGCCTTAATTATTTATACTTGGTATTAGACAGAACTTATTGAATGACGGAATTGGACAATGTGCTTCAATAGCAAGGGAGAACAAAATCACAGTGTGCACAGCCTAACGATGTCAAATAAAAAAAGTACCATCATGATATATTAGTCGACCACTACTAAAATGATCTTATTTATGTGTATCATAAGTAGTCAAAATTGTGGTCAATGTAAATGTCCCTGCTGACAAATCCAGCTTAAACCAGCCTAAGCTGGCTGGCTGATTTTAGCTGTTCGACCAGCCTGGTTTTAGAGGGGTTTTGGCCATTTTTAGGCTGGTTTGACCAGCCTGGTTTAAGCTGGACATAGCTGGTTTTGGATGGACAGCTTGGCTAGGCTGGTCAAGCTGGTTTTAGCTGGTCATCTCTTAGCCTGACAAACTACGACCAGACTGGAAATGTCCAAAACCCTTCTAAAACCAGGCTGGTCGACCAGCTAAAACCACCCAACCAGCCTAGGCTGGTTTAAGCTGTATTTTTCAGCAGGGGTGTAGTCAATGTTTTCGGTGCCTTTTCACTCTTAGATATTTTAGATTTTCTAAAAACTGAACTTTATTTTACGTTTATTTCAGACCTAATTGAAGAGCATGTGGAGATTAAAGAGGAGAAACAATATATCAAAGCTGAAGAAACACCTCAGTTAGAGACTTGCGATATCAACAGAAACAGCAGGAATCGATCCATCTGCACGCTGTGTGGGAAGAGTTTCAGTAAGTCGTCGTTCCTTAATAATCACATGAGGATTCACACTGGAGAGAAACCGTACACATGTACTCAGTGTGGGAAGAGTTTCAGACAATCATCACACCTTAATCGACACATGATGATCCACACTGGAGAGAGGCCACACAAATGTGATCACTGCAGCAAAACATTTTTGAGCTCCTCAGGTTTAAAGGTGCATCTTATAGTACATACAAATGAGAAGCCTTATTCCTGTTCTGATTGTGGAAAGAGTTTTACAATGCAGTCAAATTTAGCAAAACATCAGAAGACCCACACTGGGGCGAAAGAGCATATGTGCTTCGAGTGTGAGAGGACTTTTATTACAGCTGTAGAATTGAAACAGCACCAGAGGACTCACACTGGTGAGAGACCTTACAAGTGTTCACACTGCGACAAGAGATTCAGTCAGTCAGGAACCCTGAAAATACACGAGAGGACTCACACTGGAGAGAAACCTTATAAGTGTTCACACTGCAGCAAGAGATTCAGTCAGTTAGGAACCCTGAAAACCCATCAAATGATTCACACTGGAGAAAAACCGTACAATTGTTCACACTGTAATAAGAGATTTTATCAGGTAGATCATCTGAAAAAGCATGAGAGGACTCACACTGGAGAGAAACCGTACAAGTGTTCACACTGCAACAAAGGATTCAGTCAGTCTGGAAGCCTGAAAACACATGAGAGGATTCACACTGGAGAGAAACCGTACACCTGTGAACAGTGTCTGAAGAGTTTCACACATTTAATAAAGCTTAACAAGCACATAAAAATCCACCATGGAGAAAAGTAAACATGACATTAAAGCAGCAAATCATTTTCTCGCGTGTAAAAATGTGTTTCATGTCTCAGAAAACTTTGAATTTTTGGGAAACATTCATTCTTTCATTATCTTGTTGGCTTAGTCCCTTTATTAATCCAGGGTAGCCACAGCAGAATGAACCGCCAACTTATCCAGCAAGTTTTTACGCAGCGGATGCCCTACCAGCCGCAACCCATCTCTAGGAAACATCCACACACTCATTAATACACACACTCATACACTACGGACAATTTAGCCTCCCCAATTCACCTGTACCACATGTCTTTGGACTGTGGGGGAAACCGGAGCACCCGGAGGAAACCCACGCGAACGCAGGGAGAACATGCAAACTCCACATAGAAACGCCAACTGAGCCAAGCCAAGGTTCGAACCAGCGACCTTCTTGCTGTGAGGTGACAGCACTACCTACTGCGCCACTGCGTTGCCCTTTTTGGGAAACAATGACTCTAAAATTAAAATTATGTTGTAACACCAATATCAATGCTGGATAGGAGCAGTCCAATGGAAAAATGTTCATCTGGAAGGAGCTGACATCAGATGAATTCCTGAAATATGTAGGCCTTTTGATTTTCCTGGCACTGCTGAAATTGCCAAGAGTATGAGATAATTAGAGGAGGGACTCACACCTTAGCGTACACTTCTCTGCTTCTGTCATGACCAGAGATAGATTCGTGGGAATAAGCAGAACTGTCCACTTGAGCAACCCTGACGACCACATGCAAAATGACAGAAAAAAGTGCACTCCAGAATACGACCCTCAGCATCGTCTCAAGCCTCTTTATATTACAATTTGAATGCAAGTCAATGTGGCAGACAAAGAAGCATGTTTTCCTTGATGAAACAATGGCGGCCACGAAAGCCAAAATTGCACTTAGGCAATACACAAAGCCAAAGCCAATCAAGTAGGGCGTGAAGCTGTTTGTGCTTGCTGACTCCAGCAATGGGTACACCAGTGACTTCAACATCTACTCTGGGAAAAGCCGCTTCATGTCAGGGCAGGGTCTCTCGTTTGATGTAGTCAGCAGCCTCATGGATCCATCATACTAAGGGTGGGGCTATCAATATGGACAACTTCAATACAAGCCCAAAACTTTTTAGGCACTTGTATGCAAGGGGTTTTGTTGCCTGTGGTACTTTCCGGGACTTGTGCAGGAATGTTCCCCAATCAACCAAAACACACTCAGTTCCCAGAGTCCCAGGGGTTCAATATGATGGATCAGACAGCAAGAATTCTTGTTTGTAAAATGGATGGACACAAGGGAGGTGCCAGTGTGTTCAACCATCCACAACGCCTTTGATAGGGACACTGTGAGCAGGAACGTGCTCAACAAAGACACTGAGATATGGCAGGCAAAAAACATCACGTCACCTTCAAATGAAGACCGTTTTTGCTGGGTTATTTCGGCAGGAATTAACTCGGGAGACCGTGAGAACTCAGAATGCGTCTGAGAAATAAATGCGTCTGAAGCTCTGCGCAAGACTTTTGGCCAGCGGAGAAATTAAAATGGTCCTGCCCAACTGAGTCTGGTTCCCTCAAGGTTTTTTTTCTTCACTCCCATCAGGTGAAGTTTTTTTTCCCTCTCCGCTGTTGCCACTGCCTCGCATGGTTCAGGATTGGTAGAGCTACGCATCGATGAATTGCCTCTTCAGTGTTTGAACTCTCAGTAATGATTAAATCACACTGAACTGAGCTAAACTGAACTGAACTTAAACACTAAAACCTGAACTACACTGTTCCAGTTACTATGACCATTTATGTGAAGCTGCTTTGACACAATCTACATTGTAAAAGCGCTATACAAATAAAGCTGAATTGAATTGAATTGAATTGAAAATAATATGCTGCATTCTTTCTGATGCTCACGTGACCTTCATGTGTTTTTAAATGGATAATTATTTAAACATTACAGCGTTCATACAACGATTTATTGAGTTTATCCTTTTCTGTTTACACATAATTAGTAATAAAAATACTGCACTTCACACCTGCTTTATTCTGCCGCATTGACTTCTGGGACTTGTAGAGCAAGTACTGTGCTGAAGTCTGCATCGACACTTCCTCAATATCAAGAACGCATCTGGGTTCTGATAACGTTTTCATGATTTTAAAATGTTTTTATGTTGCTTATTGAGTTCAAAGAACATTATTTATTTTAGTATGATCTTCATTGGCTCCCGGTTGCATACCGGATTAAATTCAAAATTCTCCTCCTTGCATTTAGATCCTTAAATAACCTTGCACCTTCCTATCTCTGCAACATGCTTGTCCCCAACACCCCAACTCGCTCTTTACGGTCTGCTGACTCTGGCCTTCTTGCTGTCCCTCGGTACCGCCTCTCTTCTATGGGGGGCAGATCATTTAGTGCTATTGCACCCAAACTCTGGAACTCTCTACCACACTCACTTCGCTCTGCTAATAATATCTCTGAATTCAAATCCTTACTTAAGACTCACTTATTTTCTGAATGCTTTGCATCTGATCTACCAAACTGACCACTTAATCTGATCCACCACTATCCTGTTCATATGTCTCTTAGGTTTCGTTTGTGTTATTCATGTTTGTTGTATTTGACCTCATGTATGTTTGTTTATCTTTTTGTTGCATTCCTTGTAAAGTGTCCTTGAGCTCTGGAAAGGCGCTATATAAATAAAATTTTTTATTATTATTATTATTATTATTTATGAAAGGTTATTTTTGTAAATATTCAAGGGTCATTTGATTATCAGTTTTATACCACCTGTATTTTGCTGAACAAACACTTTCATGGCTTACACGTTATGCTGGTGGTGTAACAAATATGATAACTTTGCTAATATTCGATTGAAATGGTCTCATTTATTAGATTTTCCTCATATGCGTACTGAGATTTCTATAAAAACTACGTACATTTTACTGCTGGTTGAACTGAACAAGTTAAAGTAAATGTGAAAATATACTTGCGTTTTCCCTCTTTGTTGTAGTTTTACAAAAATGAAAGATATTAAGAAGAATAATTGCCAGTAAAGGTACCCAAATTGTTTCTGCTGTTCTTGATAGAGGTAAAGCTGGTTTTATATTCGTATATTCAGACTTTCTTCTTAATAATATATATTTTAGAAAAGTATTCTTTACAAATTGTAAACAGGGAAACCATATTAGCAGCAAATGACTATCAAAGTACAGCATTGTTCACAGTCAATTAGATAGTGTTAATGTTGTTTAGAAATCATACTTGCATGCTAATCCTGATCAAATATTCAAAGTAACATGGTAAACAACATAGAGACTGCTAAATTGATGAATGTGCGAATATAAAATCAACTTTACCTCTATCTGTTCTTTCGCTTTCTGGTAAACTTTTGGTGAAGCAACAATTGTTTGGCACAGAATAATATTTATTATTATCATTATCATAACTATTTAAATGTCAAAATGCTACTGTAATTTAATCAGCCACAGATATATTTCAGCAGTTGTGTGAAGCAATAAACATGCTGATTCGCATTATAAGGCTAACTGGTGACTGCTAGCATAATGCTAGAAATGTAAACATCAGGTCGGTTGTCCTAAGATGCATCCATTACATCACTTTTTTCAAGTGCTTGAATGTTAAAATGGCTCTCCTTTGAACTGTGATTTACTAAAATGCCCCCGCCAATTTGAACTGAGACCCTTGACTATACAGCAGCACAATGCCAGTGCAGTAAATATGCAGTTCATCTCTTTTTACTCCAGTTGTACTGCAGTTGAACTGTGTCATTATATTTCAATTTTGCAGTTGCAATTTATTTTACTGCAATTATTCTTCTATATACTGCTCTACTGTAATATAATTTTTTAGTTGCTGCAATTATTCTTTACTGCAGTTTTACCTCAGTTTACTGCAGTTATTTTTGGGGGAACGGGCTTCCACTCCCACTCCAGCACAGGAGGTGGCGATATGCACGTAAACGTTTGATCTGCAAGTCGTCAATGAACCCAAAGAAGAGGAAAATAGGCTGGCTGAGAGAATTGAGACGATCCAGTCCAGCTGTATTGTGTGTCGGTAACGCTACGCGCGTGCATCCAAGTGAGTGAGTTTGTGTTGTTAAATCGGCGCTTTGTCCTTCAGTCGTACTCTTGTTGATTATTCTGCTGAACGAACACTCATCAGCGCTGACCGTTGTATTGAACTGCCGCCAGATTTAAATGAGGTAAAGTTGGTTTACATTTCAGGCCCGTAGTAAGCCTGGTGAAAGGGCTGGTTCTTTTTTTTCTCAAAAAGTGGACCTTTTTGCAGTTATACACCTCAGTTTCCATTTAACTATGATATTTAAATACTGCATTTTACTGACATTTTTTTTGCTGAATTAGCTAGTCAGATGTCATCATGGCCACACTTTCTGATGTACTAAAAATCCTACAATATTGCATTAAAAAATAATAACAAGACCATTTTTTTTAAAATACAAATTTATTACATCATTTGGAAAAAATAGCAATTTGTTAAAGTTTTATAGTAAAAATAACTGTAGCCAACTGTCATTTATTAGACAAAACAAAAAAAAACGCCAGCACATTCAACTGTCCTCAGTCACAATTTGGCCATTTCAATAAATAAATAAATAAATAATAGTAAAACAATAATAATTAATTCTTAAGAATTTTTCTACTCTCTTTGGTAAAAAAAAAAAAAAAGTACATTTGAAAATTCCTGAATATCAACAATAGCCAAAATATATTCAAATTAATTTAATATGGTCCGCTTCTGGTGCTTCACACCTTTTTATTGATAGAGGTAAAGTTGGTTTTATATTCGCACATTCAGACTTTCCCCTTAATAATATAATTTCATAAAAGAATTATTTGCAAATTCTAAATAGTAAAATAATATTAGCAGCCAATGACTATCAAAGTTCTTCAAAGTATCAAAGTTTGAAGAATATCAAAAGTACAACATTGTTCACATTGAATTAGTGTTAATGTTGATTTCAAGTCATACTTGCATGCTAATTCTGATCGAATATTCAAAGTAACATGATAAACAATATAGAGACTTCTAAATGAACGAATGTGTGAATATAAAACCAACTTTACCTCAATTTTTTATTGCTCTTTTTTTCAGATATAAGGTCCGAGATTTAGAATAAAAGTTACCTCAATTAAAAACAATACAGTAATGAAGGAAGACTTCTCTTACATCAGATTATAGTCCCACCGAAGCAGCAGTCGACAGAGCATCCGTTTGGTCTTAAAGCCTTTTTCGATG